>NW_010183218.1:0-18689 GCF_000695765.1 Mesitornis unicolor
GCAGCCGCCGCTGCAGGGCCGGGAGGGGCCGTGCGGCGGCTGGAGGCGAGGTGGCGGGGTGCGAAAGCAGCGTGAGACTGTGAGTCCGCTGCGGGGGAGGAGTGACAGGAGTGTCACCTCGCCGCCCCCGCGAGTTCCCTCTGGCCGTTCGGAGCCTGTGGCCTGGCCGGAGCGCTCCCCCGCGCCGACCGGCGCAGCCTCTGCCGGCGGGATGCAGATGCCTGTCACTGCATCCCTTCTCAGAGATGTCCGCGGCAGCAAGGGCTGCAGGAAAGGGGGAAAAACCCAACCTGTTCAGGTAATAGTGCAAATGCTGTGCACGCGTGGTTTCCCCTCCAGGATGTATTCCTAACAGGATTATAGCACCCAGCTCTGGTTTAAGCCCAGTCTGAGGAGGTCCCAGCCTGCAGGAAGCTGACACTGACTCCGTAGGTATCCAAGTGCTCTGTCACAAGAGCACGAAGCTGCCTCTTAGCTTGAGCAAAACTGCTTGAATGTGGTTAGTGCTATCTGTTCAGCTGCTAAAAGTGGATTGGGATGTATGTGGGCAGCCACAGGCAGGAGTCTGGCAGGGACGTGGTGTGTGCCTTTGCTGTCCTGTGCCACTCTCCTATACTTCCTTCTGACCTTGTAGCACCAGAAAATGAGGATGAAGGGCCACCTTCAGCTGAGCATCAAGGCAAGTGTGTTAAACCATAGAGGTAAATGTTTCCAGATGTTTGTAATCCTTCTACAGACAGGCTTGGACCTTCCTTTTGATATCCTTTTCTGATTGCTTCCAGGGCAGTAGTAACTGAAGCTCCTCTGCTTCTGGGAGGAGTAATCACATGAGAGAGCATTTGTTGAAACAACCAGAAAAACAGGGGTTAGGACTGCATCTCATTGCAGGGGAGACATACATGAGGTGCACTATAGTTCACATCAAAGCAGGTCTCCAGCCTGCATAGGGAAAACCGAAGAGAAGCAGCAACAGAGGATTCAGAAATGGAGAGAGAGACCCACTCCAGGGAGCTGGACTAGTTATGCCAAGGGCCTAGGCACCTGGACCCACCACCTTGCATACAAAAGCAGGGGTGGCTGCAGCCAGTGCTTGGGAGTGTTGCAGGCACTGGTGAGACCAGGGCTACTGACAGCCAGGGCTTCTTGTGTTCAAGGTCTCCAGCATGGAAAAATTGGAATACAGTGGGGAAGACATGCCTGACATGGTCAGGCTTGGCCAGAGCTAGGTGCCAACTGAAGAAATAGGTCAAGGAGTGTGCTTCTTCCTCATCCACTCACCCAGCAAAACATTTTCTTGATGGGAAGAGCTGTTCTGGTCATAGACCTTTTTTGCCACTGACTTGTAACTTGAGCTAGCTTGGCCCCACTTACTATGCATTTTGTTTTCCTTCTTCCCATGTTTAAGTACTGGTTTTGAACACAATCAAGTGGCTTTTATTTATTGGTTAATGATGGAGCAGTTGGATAACTGAGTCACCAGTCCCACAGACTCCTTTAAGTCAGGTAATACTCTGCTGCTCCCTGAATACATATCAGATCTGTGTGAGATGAGGTTGAATTTTTGTATTTGGAAAAGTCACACATTTTTCCTTTGTCTCCCTGAAAGTGGCTACCCTTCCAGTCTCCTTGGGTTTCAGTGAACATAAGCCTGTGTTGTTGGAGACAGCCATAGGAATTTGCCCACACCTGCTGAAGAGGCAGTTTTGCTGGGACTTTTGTTCTCCTTCCAGCACTTTCACATCTTGATATGACCCCACCGCTGACAGTAAAGCCACCACATTGTTTGCTATATGCCCTTTCCTTGGAGGTCACTGTCTCCTGTGCTTGGTGTGACCCGTGCTTGTCTTCTCATTCACTGTAGCTGTTCTGGGGGTAACTTGGCAGGGAGATGTAGCCATGTAGACTACTATGGGCAGTCTCCTGTTGCTCTTCATGGTCTGCAGCAGGTAGGATGGAAGGACTTATGCTACTACAGCAGTTAAAAGCAGTGGCTATCCTGCACAGCTTCCTTTGTACAATGCTTCCTTGATGTCTCTTTGTTCCCTCCCCATCTCCCACGCTAGCAACCACTGTTTAGTAGCCCTGAGGAAGAAAGCCGAGCTGTGAAGGCGAACTGCTTTTTCCAGCATCCGTGGTGCACAGTTGCTTTCTGACCATAAACTCTTGATCGCCAGCGGGGAATTGCCCTCTGTCAGGTCAGGCTACCTTGACCAGGGCTTGAAACAGCTGATCTTAGCTCTTGCTTCCAGCATCAGGTGTACCCACCTGGTGTATCACTGGTGCCTCAAAAGCTGTAAGTCTGGCAGGCGTTCTGAACCAACTGCACACTGGTGGCTAAGCTTGATGTCTTTGATGCATATGAAAAAAGAGCTGAGGTCTATGGGAGAAAGAGGGAGACCTGGCTTCAAATTCATGCTTTATCCAGCCTGGAGGAAGATCTGAAATCCTGGCCTGTCAAGAGAGCATGCAGACTTCTGGAGGTGTTTTCCATCTCACCTTTCCAATAGTGCTTGTACCAGCTGTGTGCTAAGGACTGGTGCACTGAGCACAGTGAGGACTGTAACACAGTTCTGGATATGTACTGTAGCTCTAGATTGGCTGTAAAATCTCCTTAAATTACATGAGATTAAATTGTTATATACAGATGAAGGCATGTAAAGAATAAAATTGAGAATGTTGTTCTGTTTGATAATGCCTGCCATAGATAAACACTGGCATTTTATATTTAGTACTACCGTGAGCTCATTTTCCTCCTGTAAAACTGTAACATTGTTTAATAAGAGGCAGTCTTTTACCTTAGGGCAAACAGAACTTTGGTATTGCTGACAGTTGTATCTGGACAGTATAAACATGGAAGCCTTGTAATCATGCTGTTAGAAATCTAAGATGAGATTAAATTGTACATTTTGTGTAATTACAGTCCTTCCCTCCACTAGGTGAAGTGGGATACAGGAATGGCTGAGACAAGCTTGTGTGCCACACAATCTGAGACAACAGCAGAGAAATGAAAGAAAACAATGAAGTTTTCTAATAGTATTGAGAAAGATAGCTGTACTAGCATACCAGTCAACATAGATACATGAGGGGATATTCCATTTGGAAATTAGATTGGCATATTTCAAATAAAGTAGAAAGGAAAATTTTGATTACAAGAAATGCCTTTTTTCAGTATCGTGATGGTACTCTTCTTTCTTTCTAAAAATTTATAGACCCAAGCTAAATTAGAACTTACCTGACTACTAAGGAGAAAATAATAAATTTCTTTATGATGATATGTTTTCTGCATGCTATATTATATCAATTTAATTGTTTTTGAAAATACAAGCTGCATTTTAGGTTTATTTGTATCTGTCACCTGAGATTGCTACATTAATCACTTTAATAAATTTATTCCCATCTGAAAGACTGCAGTTCCACTGCTTTCTTAGTTGAGTAGCATACCATTTTGGGGAAAGATGTGGACGATTTGTATCATGGTTTGTGTTTTGTTCTTGTTTCTCCTTTTTACCTTTTGAAATAACTCAAAATAAATTTAAAAAGTTTAGGCATGAAGTTTGTGATCTTATGATGTCTTTTATTGTATCTCCTAATATTGTGTAGTGATAACTATTTCTCTTCTGCACTTCTGGATTTGTTACCTTCCAGTTTTGTTGGTGGTCCTTTTTTATCCTCTACAAGTGTATGAATGGGAACGACCAAATAAATTTTATTCCTCCCAATGCTTTATCTTTTAAGGCGTGAGGTTACAAAAGGAACTCGTTTTTGTACCTTTACTGTGACCCCTCTCTTTGCTTCTCCCAAAGGAGGAAAAATTCTTGTCTTGTAGAGGAAGACTTTCTCTGCAGTGGTCTACTTTCATCACTCATTTCTGAGGCAAATTCCTTCCTGAACTATGTCACAGACACACTCCATAAATGAAATAAAAACACTGATTCTGTGGTGTCTATAATATTATCTTGCACAAATGTAAATATTATTTTCTTAAAATTAAAAGCACATCTTTTGTGGTTTCATTTCCTCTTTGAGGTTCTCTTGGCTTCATAGTATATTCTCTTGATGTAAAGTCTCTCCCTGACCTACAGCTTGTGTGCAGAGTTTCTACATGTGCTTGTAGTTGCACTTCGAGTGTTGCTGCTCAGGCTCTTCAGTGATGTGTACCTCATAAAGCCTAGCCACGTGGATACGCTAAGACAAGGGCAGATATGTCTGCATAAATTATTGGCAGCTGAGAAAAGGGTGAAATCCACACCTGTTGTGATCTGAAAGGAAAATTCCACAATGAAGTCACAGAAAACTAGGTTCAGGGGATTTGGCACCATTACTTAAGAGCTGCCAATCTCTTTCAGACATGAAGAAATAAGAGAGCTAGTAACAGCTTCACTGTCCCCATCCCTCCTACCAGCAACTTGCAGAAAAAAAACACCTTTCCATGTGTAAGTTGAGGCCAACTGAAACTACTTCTTACAGATAAGAGTTTTGTTTCCTTTCTTTTTCCTCACTCCCTACTGCTTCCCAGCCCCATGTTTTCCTATATGTTTCCTTCTAGCTACTGAAAACTGGAGATGGGGTATTGCTTCAGAGGATACTGATGAGATGAAACTCCAGGCTGGAAATGAAGAGCCACTGAGCCAGGAATAGAATCTCTGTTCTTTGTCAAGCCTAAGAGAGCTTCAAATGGAAATATTGGATGAGAAATGGATTAGTGGGGACCCTGGGTGAGCCAAAGGCCTAAAGGTCAAAACAATTGGTTTGTAGTGACCTTAATAATGTCAGATGCCTCAGACTCTTTAATTCTTTTCATTCCTACACGAAATAATCTTATTTATTTCAAGTTTCTACTGTATGAAAGGCCGATCATTTTTCTAATCGCCTTTGCTGACCTGGCCTGCCCCATAGCTCTCCAGCTGAATAAACTGAGATAGGGCAATAAAAACCAAATCTACACCACTAATTAGCTTTTGAAACATCAGTGTTTACCATTCATGGCATGAACTAACTATCAGACATTATACCACCATGGAAGCAAGCTACAACTGTATATCATGAATGTAAAATAATATGTGGAGCAGAGTACAGTGCTGAAATGCACATGAATGAGAAGATACCAGGAATGCTGCATGACCTTCAGCAAGATTCAGCGTTTATGTCAGTGAGAAAGATGAGCCAAATTATTCATGAGGCTGAAAGGGGGAGAAAAGACATGTGATCTTGGAGCACTTAGTATTATGTTATTCTCATGGGAAAAAAACAAATTATCACATAAATATTACAATTTCTGTTACACTGTCACCAAAGTCAGAATTCCAGGATTGTGTCAAGCTTGATGTGTATTATCCAACTGCAGAAAGACAATAAGATTTTAAAGCATCAATCAATGCAGTTTATTCCTTTTTTGTTTTGTATTTTTATGAAGCAAATGCTTTCAGAAACAAGGCGAATCGATAGGTAGGGATTGTCTATAAGTTTTTGCCTGTATAGGATGGGGGAAAATTTTTAAGAATGCGATATAATTACACATCAATATGTAAAAACAAGCAAAAAATAATTATGACAACAAACTATTAGGGATTTTATAAAACAAAACCCAGTACTGTTTTCTGTGACATAGTCCAAAGCTATGTTCTTTAGTGACACTCTACACTTAGAAGCGGAAGTTGAATATATTATTGCACGAAGTAATAGGAAATGTGACTTTAAAGATCACTAAGAATGGGAATTCTTTTTTTCTGTATGATCTCTGGTTGGGTAGCGTTGCTGAGCAGCACTGGTGCAATAAATGCAGAATTTGTCCTGACACAGAAAGTGTGCCAGGCTCGGCTTTGTTAATTTTCAGAAGCCCTGTGTGTCATCACTTCATGCATTTTCTTACAAGATCTTCACTAAAGAAAGCAGGTAACCTCTTTTTATGAATAAATATATTATTTCCTCTAATCCTCTAATTCCACAGTATAATAGTGAAATTAAATGTGTAGTAATTTCAGTGAGGCAAGCCAAATCTGACACAGACCAATTGAGAAGCAAAAGTATTGGGTGTCTGATGTCTGAATCTCTTATGCTGAATAAAACTGTATAAAATGTGGACTGGTATTTTTTCCTGTAGCCATTTTAGTTTACCTGCAGTGCACAGAGTTTTGACATTAGTTGTTGTACACATGTGTTGATATATCCAGAATGACCACATTTATATCCGTCTCATCAATGTCCAACTATCCTTCAGGGAGATGCCCATACAACCTTGGGACACTTACGAGGGAATTCACTCACTAGAGTCAGTACAAGTGTTTAAAATACTGTCGAGTGCTTCTTACTGCTTTGGCTTGAAAAGCAGGTTCAAAGAATTGTAGTTTTAAGAAGCTGAAGCCTTGTCCATTTGCAGCCAGTTGTTATTAAGTCGTACTGGGCTGAGTGGTTTGGTTCCTGGCATGTAAAAAAACCCCATGAAATGATAGGATGGGTAATGGTTTTAAACTGGAAGTGTGTAGATTTAGACTAGATATTAGGAAGAAATTCTTTACCCTGAGGGTGGTGAGACACTGGCACAGGTTGCCCAGGGAAGCTGTGGATGCCCCCTCCCTGGAAATGTTCAAGGCCAGGTTGGATGAGGCCTTGAGCAGCCTGGGATGGTGGGAGGTGTTCCTGCCCATGGCAGGGGAACTGGATGATATTCAAGGTCCCTTCCAACTGAAACTGTTCAATGATTCTGTGATTTCTGAGATCCTCAGGGTGCATCAGGCTTTCCTCCTAGCTCTTTCTGAGGGAGGTCCTGACTTGTGAAGGTGTTCTCTACCCGCTGAGGTCATGATTTCTTGTTATGACAAAAGCAGTACAGAACTCCGTTTTAGGAGTGCTCTTCTTTTGCTCAGTCCCTAGGAAGAGGTGAACACTACTTTGTCCAGCTGAACTGATTTTGGTCCTGAAAGCCACTTCTGCTCATCAATTTCAGTAATATTTGTGAGGGCTTTTTGCTTTTCCCATGACTTTATTCTATAACTGGCAACTCTAGTGGATTCTCACATTAAATACTGTGTTTTCTGTCATGTCAGTTTTTTGTGATGTAAACAGTTGACTAAATGAAGCTCATTTTAAATGAAGCTGATTTTTATTATTGCATTGAGGTTAAAGATTTTTCAGTACTTTTAGTATAACTTCCACATTTCCCAGCTTGCATTAGATCAGTAAAACCAGCATGTGTTTATGCCTGTTCAGATATTAATTCATTCTGCTAATTAAATATACTTAATCAGTACTTGAACATTTATCCAGCAGCTCTTGCAACTTGAGACTTCCTGCTTTGTCACAAGGTAACTCTGCCATCTACTGGGAAATCTTTAGTAATGGTTTTTCATCTGTAAAATTGAGGTGGGGATGTCTGCAGTTCTTAACTACAAAAAAAGCCACCTCTGTCCTCAAAAGCACAAGCTAATTTCCTGGTATTGAGGAGAAAGCTGCATCTGAAGTGCACAGATAATGAGTTACCTGTGAAGGGATCAAATACGTAGTAAACAGAGTGTTTTCCTTTCCCTATTGGACTGTCAACATTTTCTCCATCAAAGGTTTTCAAATCTCTCATCCTTCCCTCTAGCAACTTTTTGGGTGGTGCCCCAGGACTAGAAAGATTAAACGACTGTCTGTTCCAACTGTTAAGGTTTAAGGACACTATATATAATGATATGTTAGTAGAAGATGACAATACCCATTGTAAATAGCTTGCTAAAGTAGAGGCAGCCAAGGTTTTGTTGTTTGTATCATTGTAACTATTGACTTAGGATATCAATTGATAATTAACCCAAACAATGAAGGAAACCAGCCAACACTGGCAAAGAAGAAGGTTATGTAAAAGCAACAGTTCTGCGCTTGTGCCATTTACTAAAGTCACCAAGAGAACAGCATGAGGAAGAGGATGAAGAGACCACCTGATGAAGCAAACGACCACCCAAGGCAGTTAATACCACAACAAGGACAGCAGGTGGCAGCAGAAACTACGGAATAATGAGCCAAAAAAAGGGAGGAATCGTTCCTAGGAAAGAGGTGTATTTGTTTTAGAAACTAAGATGTATGAGTTAAAAGAATAAATGTCTAGGGCTTTGTAACCAAGGTGGGAGTCTTTTCGTAGGATGTCCCCAGCACTGTAACAAAGAATGCCTGCTTAACTATCTTAGGATTGTTAAGTTTTGTTTTAGGTTTGCTCGGAATCAGAGAGCAGTCAGGGATGCACAGCTCCTTTCATGGCTCAGAGATTTTACATGTGTGTGTCTGAATTCCAGTTGAACATGCATCTGGACCCTGGGGATCACAAGATAACCATCTGGAGAGATGGAAGAAGCAAGCATTGAGATAGACCAGCTGGGCTGGGGGAGCTGTGCATTTTTCTGTGTTACCAGTCTGAACTTGGATGTGATGTTGCGGAAGAAGCTCTGAGGCTACCTGGTCCGATTTGAGGCTACTTTGTAAGTTACTTACTCTGTAAGTTACTTTGCAGCTGGTAGACTGCTGGCATCTGGCAATACAGGGCCTAGTAAAAGGCGAAGACTCTTCTTGGCTTTCGGAGTGAATGCTTTTCTTTATCTGTGTAACTGAGAGTTGGAAAGAAGTTCTTGTAACACAATAGGACATACACTCTTATGTCTGTGCTTCCATGAGCATCTTGCCTTTAAGGCATCAGAGCCAGTATCCCTACTGACCACAGACTCTCTCCATGTCATGCTCTTTCTACAGTCACTCTTTGTGGGTGAGTTTTGCTTTAGTTATTGCACAAGACTCTTTTACTGCTAGTAATTAATTCTAATTAAGCCCATAGCTTTGTGTAAAAGTCAATCTACAGAGCAAGAGGAATTATCTCCTCTGAAAGAGAAGGAAACAAAACCCAACCCAAGAAAGATAAAGCAAAGTTTGTCCCACAAAGTGTTGAAGGAATTCATAAATCATCTCTATTGCAAGAACTGGAAGCAATCTCCCTGTTTAATCAACTGCTGTGCAGAGATTCCCAGCTAAATCTGCCTGTAGGAGGTCTGTACCCCTTAGCACAATACAGGCAACTTCTTCAGTTCAGATACAGCTGTATGAGTTGTATAATGTTCAGTTCCAGCTAATAAACTCAACAGTGACTTTAGCTGTGGTTATCTGGACATAGCACGTGATCAGACTCACATCCAAACATCTTGGGTGGTGTCTTTCTGTGAGGCTCTCTGCAGAAGGAGCTAGGTTAGATGGTCCAGCACCTGGCAATGCAGCTATGCCGAACTAGGAGAAGTGGGACAAATTCAGTCATGGCTGGATCCTAAAGGGAACCAAAAATATTCTGGTTTAACTTCTCTTGGCAATTTATGATACAGTGTCTGGGGCAGCAGTAGGAAAAATCTCTTTCACCTCTCCTGCATTTCACCTGAAAATCCAACTACTGTCTACCCTATACAGAACAAGTTATTTTTTTGCTCACATACCTCCCTTTTTTATTCTGATAGTTTTTAAAAGCTTATTAAAACTGCTTCTTCCTTTTCACGATCCATTTCACAGAGCTTTGATATTTATGCATTATAAAGCGTGCCTTTTCTCTACAACACAGGTGGATTTTACCGCCTACTTTTACTGTTTCCAAGCCTGCATTAATGAGATGCTATAGGAGAAATCCTAACTGGCAGGTTGCCTAAGAAGGAGGAGATGGTATCAACTACTAGAATAAATAAAATTGCAAAAAATTCCAAGACACATATACTGCTAAAGTACTGATTGTTGCAAAATTAAATAAGATAATTCTTTCTTACAGAAAGCTACCTATGTACTTTTCAGAATAGACAGATGTACTAAACTGAAAAACAGGAAGACCAGAGTATCCATCTGCCCAGCCTCCACCAGTAACCCTTCCTGCTTTGAAAGTGGGAATGGCTGCTGTGAATAAATTGAGCATGCTCGGGAAAAGGTAATCACAATAACTCCAACTGGCAGAACAAACAAGGGATATTTGGGGGTTCTCCTGAGTTCTGTAGAATTTTATTCTGTCTTTTATTTTTATTTGTGCCAAATACCCATCACCTTCAGCATTTGCACTGAGTAGCAGCGCGTTGTCCCTGCACTCTGAAGAGGAGGATGGTGTCTGTTCTCATTTACAGTGGAAATGCACTGGAGGGAAGCAATGCAGTGGCAGGAGCAGTATGCCCCCAAGATAGTAGTTCCTCCTTTATGCACTTACAAGCCAGGAGTCATCTTAGATAAACCCAGCTGGTGGGAGCCAAGTCCAGCCTCCTCACAGGCATGGTGGGGCAAATACGTTCAAGTTATCCACATCAGGTATTTGGTAGGAGATGTAGCTGAGCATTTCAAGCAAATAGGTAATTGAAGATAATTGATTCCACACAGCAACAGGAGCACATGGCTTTCTCTTCACCGCACTTGAACTGATACGTGGGTAATTGGTTACTCTTTGCATGATATATATAGTCCATGTGTTGATGACAAGTAATTGTTGAAAGTATTTGCAGCTCTGGAAAAATAAAAAGCTTCCATTCTTGGTGTTTAGTGTTTGATGAAAGATACATAATTTTTCTTGCGCAGTTTTCTTCTGGAGTCCAGAGAACAGCTTAATCCATTCAGAAGGCTAATTTATGAAACTGCTGAAAAATATCACAGAATGTTAGGAGTTGGAAGGGACCTCGAAAGATCATCCAGTCCAACCCCCTGCCAAAGCAGGATCACCTAGACTAGGTGACACAATCCATAGAGTAACTTAACATGTGTACAGCATGGCTTATAAAACCAAACAGTATTTAAGCACAAAAAGTGAGAAAAATATTTGATAGTGTATATATATTTTTTTTAATAGTTAAGAAATCAAGATGTATTAGATAAACAGTACTTGCTTCTTATTTTATTTGGAAAATATAAATTGGTGGTAAAATGAATTAGCTGTAATGTCTATTGATTTTAAAGTCAACTGAGACTTTTAAAATGTAAAAAATAAATGGTTATTAGCTGAAATGTCATTCATTCTCATAAAGATAAAGCATACAGTCATATCATTCTATTATTTGTTTGTCTGGAAATAGTTTATGAAGACATTTTCAAAATGAAACTTTTTCTTTGGAAACAATGTTATTATTAAAAATTACCAAGATGTTAAGGAAAAGAGATTCAATGTTGGTGACATTTCTTTATGGAATGTAAGGCCAAGGGCATCAGACTTGCTTAGGTCCTGTGAGGAGGTACATAGCAGTGCTGCTGGGTGGTTGCAGGCTGATTTCATAGTTTTTCTCTCCTTCACATGCCATGCAAGGGGGATTGCAAATGCTCTGATTTTACATGGAGAATATAGTATTTGTCCTTTTGAGCCTGCTTTTTCCTATTTTAGGATCTCAGAGTGCTAGAAAAATTATATGAAGCTTCCGGGTGTATGTGGCCAATTTCTTTACTGTTACAAACCTTATGACTGATGTAGTAATGACACTGCTGAGCAGCAAGAATTTCTTTCTCATTACGGTTCTTGGGCTGCTTATTGATGAGCATAAGCACACATTAAAAAGAAAACAAAATCATTGTGCACTTTGGTCATGCAGAGAGGCAACAATATTCTTAAGTCACACATCCAGGGGGCTGGATGCTCTGAACTTCTGGGCTCCCTGTAAGATGGGGTATATACCCTTAAGCAAATTGCTTAAACTCTTTTCTATGAGCTACAGTTTACACACCAGTAGAATGGAGGTAGCAGATTCATAATTAGGTTACAGAGATGCTGTCAGGAACTCACTGCTGAATGTTCTGTTGTTTGCATATACTGTATAAAGCATTATTATTTGGAGTTATTGTGCAATTCTTGATAGTTACTGAAGGTAAGGTTGTTACTTTTTTCAATGTCTCAGTGGAATTAGCATAATTTCTATGTGTTAATAAATGCAGGTTTCAAAAAGTGCCAGTTCACATGAAAATTTTGTTTTGATCTCTTAATACAATTTCGATTACAGTTTCTGATACTGTCCTAAAATCCTGCTGTAGAAAATACAGGAAAAGGCAGATAAAACAAGTGTTGTAAAAGAAGAGAAGCTGGAGTTGACTTAATCAAATACCACCAACAAGCATACTGACTGATGGTATCAGACTATATTACTGTGCTTGTAAGGAACTTTAAGCAGTAGTGTAATTTCACATGTTAAAAACCCCAAGCAAACTTTCCATCTTTCTTCTCTCTGTGCCATTCCACTTGCTGGCACTTTGAGCTTTCATTCTTTCAAGTCACTAATTACTTGACTCACTCGTTTAGGATAGCATATAGGTTGATATTCTATACTTCAGAGTTTATACTTCAACACAGCAATTTGTCAGTGTCTGAAATGACCCTGTGTCATAGGATTGGAGATTCCCTGGAATGAGACACACAAAGATAACAAAATTCTGGTCTTTTATTGACAAAATAAGCAACTAAGCAGTATTATTGAGCATTCTAGACATATCAGAAAAGGGGTAATTAGGGAAACAGGAAAAACATGCCGACCCGCCGGCAAGCTGGAGGATGAACCACAAGGATAGCATTGTTGTGTGGTGTATCATCAGCGATCGGTAGGCGCATCCCCATGGAGGCAATGGTGACCTTGCTGTACACCTGCCCGATGCTCTTCGGTAAAATCCCGGTATTTATCTTGGAGCGGAGATGTGGTTTTGATACATGTGGCCAACACGAATCGGAAGACGTTCTGTTGCACACCTGTTACACAACACAAGGAGGCTGGAGCGCCTGCGCGCCTGATCACGCAGCCCTGCACGCGCTCAGCATGTATCTGTGATTGGTTCGTTTTACTGTCCAAGCGCCGTGCAGGCGACTGTTGAGCTGATCTGGACTGTGAGCTACTCATGCACTTGGCAGTGGTTTTGCTTACAACAGCTGTAAATTATTACTTTCCTAGGTACAGCTCCACTTTATTCAGCCAAGTCCCTGTCTTTGAGTCCTTTGTTCTCTGTTTCTTGTTATCGGTCATTTGTCATGTTCCCAAGTACAGGTCCACTTTATTCAGCGAAGTTCTTGTGTGGATTTTTTGTTCCCTGTTTCTTTTGCAGTGGGCCATTTCCAACCATGGACCATACATTTTGTTGCTTAACTCTAACTTTTCCAACTCTAACATGACACATTTGGGAAAGTGAAAGCAAGAGCTCGGAGGGAAAAGAAGGCACTCAGGGGGATGTTAATATAATACCCTCAGCCCCTCTGGCACCGATTGAAGAGTCAGGAAAATGAGCTGCTCCTATTGTAAAACAAAGAACGGTGGCTGACCCTAATGGGGGTTTTGTCCGACAAAATCAAATGGAAGACTACTCCCCTGAGGATATTAAGAATCTATTGGCAAAATATAGCCAAAAGTCGGGAAAGAAGCCCCAGCACTGGTTAGTGTGTCTGATGGAAGAAGGGGGAGGCATGGTACTGGTAGATAGTATAGATGTTAGTGAATTTATGGGAATCTCCTCCAACCCATATGTTCACTCAGCTTTACTGCCGTATACCCCCTGGTGAAAATCATAGTTTAGTAGCCATAATTTCAGAAGGTCTGGGGGGTTGGCACACTAATGATGGAGCTTGGCCCCTGAGTGCAAAAGGGTGGGCTATGTTGCAGCAGGCTGTTGCCCTCCTGAAAGCCAAGGGCATGAAATTGGCAGTGGTGATGGGAGATCCAAGGACTTACTTGGACCAACCCCTCCTTTCAGGGAGTCGTAATTTGTTGTTGGAGGTTTGTCCTGCTGGGCCGAGACCCTATCTAGTTCACCTTCTCATGACAGAATAGGGGAATCCCATATTGCAAGTCTCATAAAAATTAGGGCAGATGCGGGATTTGCCTGGAATAGAGCCTGTATAAAACAATGCCACCCAGATGCAGCCACCTAAGGAATCACATTCTGAACAGGGACAGCCCGGGGAGCGTAATCACTTATTTAAGTTACTGTTGAACAGAGGAGTTCCCAAAACTGAGATTGACAGACACCCTCTTTCTGTGCTCCAGCATCTGGCGCAGCAGGGGGATTAGAAGCCAAGTTCAAAAAGTACACAGTGCAATCCCAGGTTTTGCTGATACACCCGTTCCTAGTTTTACCCCTCCACCTCCCACAGGCACACCACAGTACCTGTGGAAAGATTAAGATAGGGCTGTAACCCAATTCCACCTCAAAACTGAATGAAGGTTAGACCAAGCCCTGGAGCCAAGATGCTGTGTACAACGATATGACCTGTGCCCATTTGTGTTGTGTACCATTTGATGGTCCCCCACTAATAAACAACAAGTGCAGGCATTAGTAGATACCGGGATGGAAGTCACGATTATACACGGCAATCCTTTGAAACACTTTTAAAGGGGAAACAAGTCCTGTTTGGGGTTTAGGCGATCACCCTTTTATTGGGTGCCTGAGAAGGATAACATTGTAAATTGGAGAATAGGCTCTGAAACAAATCAAAATTATGATAGCAAACACCTATTTTACCTTACCCCAGGACTGATAGCTCGAGGGTTAGTCTAACTCAATCCCGCTTAAGAAGCTATATAGAGGCTGTTACTACTGGGTATAAAAATACATCCCCGTGTTCAGTTGTTTTACCCGCAGCACCTTGGGTCCTTATATACCATGTGCAAGGGGATCCCCTGCTAACAAATATCCCGTGGTGTTTCATGAGAGCAAAAGTATGGTATCAACCCTTCAACGGGCAGCAAATGGCAGCAGAAATAATGATGATTCAAAGGCAGTTACTATTGTTGTGGCAGGGAATCCACACTGGCGGCGTGTGCCAGCTCAGCATTTGTCCCGACAGGAGTAGGGAATTGGGTTTGCTTGTTCTTCCCCCCCCCTTCCCTCTTGTGTTTGCAGATGGGTGTGGATATCTGTAGAGAGAGAAAAAAAAGTTAGTCACAAAGTCCAAGTCACGTACACCAGGTAGCTGCATGCCTGGAAGCATGAAACCAAGCACTGGGGAGGTGGCAAGCACTGGGCAAGGTGGCAGCCATCACTAGATCCATATCTGGTGTTATCCGGATGCCTGGAGGAGTGTGAAATGAGGTGGAGGCCTCATGGTCTCAGTCTCCCATTTCTTTCCACCCCAAGCAAAGGAGCCATTACCTCTACCCGTGCAGGTGTGAATTAACGGACTTTGTGGCATTAACATAAATGATAAGATTGTCTATAGTCATCCCCATCCACATGTATGCCCTGGTGATGTACTGTAGAAATTTGAGTAATAATTAAAGACAAACACCCCAGGTGGTCTAATCCAGTCAGGTATCCTCCTGCCTGCTGTCACGTACATCAGGGAATAAAAACCCTAAGATTCATGCTAGAAAGGGGGAGTTACTTCTCCAGCCATGGAGTGATGAGAACCTTCCCCCTTGGTCGGAATGCTGGCCAAGGTAACTTACATGTGAGCCCTTATTTGGGGCGATAGGATGAACTCGGAACTATACCGATGAACTGGACAGATTAACGAATTCGCTCCCTCTCCATCCCCACCACTTGGGTCACCTTGTGGGTAAGACCATTTATCTCAGCTATCGCTAAGTGATATATTTTCTCCTCAGGTTCATATTCCCTGGGTGTATTTTATATTTCTCTTCAGGTTCATTTCTAGGTTTCCCTGAGTGTATTGGTTTTGCCTCACTGTATTTCTGTTCAAACGGGCTTGTCTATTTGCCAGGCGGCCGGGTTCACTGTGGGCAAGTTGTTGTTGTTTGTGGTGTTTGTGTGTTTCATAGTGTGTTGTTGTTGGTATTATATTAGTTATAAAACCTTTACTGTACCTGTAGCTTTTAAATTTATCACCGGCAATCCAAAAGAACCTGTAAATGTTGCTGTAAATAAACGATTACTGTTTGTTTCCCGATTTGCTTCTGCGGCATATTCGGTGCCGGCCTCACAAGACCGGATTTATTCTCCCTGTTTTCGCAACAATATCGCCTCAGCCAAAAGAAAACATCTGGGTGACCCTGGCTAATGTAACCAATCAAGACACCCTGTGTTTGAATACAGTGTTCCCAACCAATCCCTTTTCAACGTGTCTGGTAGGAGTCCTGTTAACGAGGGCAGAACTCCAGAATGTGTCCTGAACAGCGATATCGCAGCCAACCCCCACCAGACCAGACACCATCGCAAACTGGAATGCATGGCTTGCCTGGGTCAGACATTCACCCTCACTGCCACCACAGGAACCGCAAGTATTGGGAAATTTAAATGCAGATATTTGTACTGTCTCCAATTACAGACCACATCATGGTGGTGAATGCTACCACATGGTGGTATAGCAACCCATCTCACTAGTGTAATGAAACAACGACAAACATTACAAAAAAGTTTTTCTACATATATTTCTTTACCTCAAGGGATCTTTCTCCTTTGTGGTGACCATGCACAGACCGGAGTACCACAAGCTATTAAAGGAGGACCATGTACTTTGGGCCAGCTCACACTCTTAACTCCCAACATTACCCTTGCAGTTTGGATGCATCAGAATCGTACTCGGCATATGCAACCACAACGTAAAATACATGCATTCTCCTCTGACTGTAAGAATCGAGTGGAGTTCTGAGACTCTGCTCAAATCATTGTCACATCCATCTTTACCCTGGGAGTAGCAAGTTCTGTGCCCCTAACCAACTTCAACAAACTGGGATGTTGGTTGGCAAAATTTAGCAATGCTACTAGTCGAGCTTTATCGGATTTGCTTATAGAGGTTGATGGCGTGGGCATGCAATGCTGCAAAATAGAGCCGTGATTGATTTTCTTTTGCTCGCTCATGCACATGGGTGCCAAGATTTTGATGGTTTATGTTGTATGAATCTTAGTGACCACTCAACATCTATCCAGCACACTGAAGGTTCCAAGACAAAGGTTTTAGACTTTAGGAAAGCAAACTTCAGCTTGCTTAGGGCTCAGTTGGAAGAGATTCCGTGGGAAGCTTCTGTGGAGGATAAAGGAGCTAGTGAGAGCTGGGAGCTTTCCAAGAACACTCTCCTAGATGCACAAAACCAGTTCATCATTGTTATGATTTACGGGTTACCAGCCTGAAAGGGAAGGACAGGTGGTGTCTGTAGGACCCTGGGGGGTCAGAGATCAGTACTGTTCCCTCCCTTTTCCAGCCACAGTCTATAAAAAAATGAGGGTTTTGCGGGCTTTTGCTGGCTTCCTGGGCTGTTTCCTGTTGCATCTTGGGAAGGCTGGGCCTACCTCCACGTGCTTGGCAGCATCCATCACCATCCGTTCCCAGCATCACTGCGGTCCCTAGTGACGAGTCCCAGCAGTCCCAGCCGCCAGCAGTCGCAGCGGCCACGAGGCACTGCTCGGACATTTCCACTCGGGACTGCTGGGATTGGGTTTTGTATATAGTTAAATATCCTTTGTCCCTTAATTCCCTTTTCCTTTCCCTTGTTGTTTTTCATTAAACTTGCTACAGTCTTAACTTCCAACCTTGTGCGAAGCATCTTTTTCTCTATTCCCATTTTTTTTTAATCCTCCCCTGGGAGGTTAAGGGACAATAGAGAGAAAATGCTGGTCCCTGGGCTTGCCCTGAGCCTTAAATGGAAACAATCCCCTCTATAGGCAAGGGAAGCAGGCCGAGCAACAGACTCCCTTGGCTTAACTGCGAGCTTCTGGGTCTGCTCAGAACAAAAAGGGAAATGTTCCAGAGATGGAAAAGTGGAACATCACCTGTTGAAAACTATAAAGACGTTGCCAGGGCATGCAGGGATGCAGTCATGAAAGCAAAAGCTTAGCCTGAACTAGAATTGGCCAGAGATGTCAGAAACTTCAAGAAAGGATTCTTCAGATATATTAACAGCAAGCAGAAACAGAAGGAAATACTGGCCCACTATTTAACAGGAGAGGTGAAGTAGTCACCAACAATGCTGAAAAGGCAGAGGTCCTCAGTACCTTCTTCACCTCTGATCCCCTACTGCTGGGTCCCAGGCCACAGAAACAGCTATCCATATTGAAGCAAACACAGACCTGCCATCAGTGAAGGAAGAGTTGCTGTGTCAACTACTACGGGAGCTTGACCTGTATAAATCGATGGGCCCAAATGCCATCTACCCAAGGCTGGTAGGAGAGCTTGCTGATGTCGTTGCAAGGCCGCTCTCCATAATCTTTGAGAAGTCATGGAGATCAGGAGACGTGTCTGAAGACTGGAAGAAGGCTAATGTCACCCCTATATACAAAAAGGTTTCCAAGGAGTACCCACGTAATTATAGGCCCATTAACTTTATGTTGATATCTGGGAAGATTATGGAGCAAATCCTCCTGAGTAATATCACCAGTAAACTTGGACATGTGATTGAGAAAAGCCAACATGGATTCATCAGGGGCAAATCATGCTTAACAAATCTGATTGCTTTGTATGATGGAGTGACCCGCCCGGTTGATGTGGGGCGAGCAGTGGATGTTGTCTACTTGGCCTTCTCCAAGGCTTTTGACATGGTCCCCTACAGCCTCCTCCTTGAAAAACCGACAAACTACAATGTAGATAAGTGTTCTGTGCAGTGGGTGGGGCACTGCCTGATGGGCCTTACCCAGAGGGTGGTAGTAAATGGTTCCTTCTCTAACTGGCAACCGACTGGTTGTGACTACAAGTGGGGTTTCTTAGGGATCAATATTGAGCCCGATGCTATTTATTATCTTCATTAATGAACTGGATGTTGGGATCAGGAGCTCCCCAATGAAGTTTGCTGATGACACCAAGATGAGTG
>NW_010183219.1:0-5887 GCF_000695765.1 Mesitornis unicolor
GACATCTTTTCATGCTCTAGAAAGATAGAACATTTTCACCTTCCCCAAAATAGTTTATGAAATCTTCCTAAATCTAAGACAAATGTAAATGCCACTGCAATTAAATACATTTTTCTGTTATAACTGTTGTAAGAATCCCATTGTAAATGTAATGGTACTGCAAGCCATGGTTATAAAAATATTATCTCCTCACACAGTAATGCATCACTGAGTCATATTTAATAACTTCAGTGATAACTAAAGAGCAAGAAATTTGTTTTCCATATATAGGAAAAAGCTCTCAAAGGGAGCTGTAGATTTTCCTGCATTTCCTCTTGTTGGTTAAATATCAGCCAGAAAAATTGGCAGCTTTCAGAAACAAGACTGAGTTTGTAAAGCTGAAAACTGGCACATGACTAATACAATGCTAGTGACATTACTTTAGTTTGTGGCAGTCCCCATTAGTGGAATAAACTATTAACTCCAAATCAAATCCCCACACAATAAACATGGAGCTTTGTAATATCATTAAAACATTCTTTTCAGAGTAGACTTCCTTTATAAACACAAATAGAACCTTGGTGCTTACAATAACTTAATTTTGGCCTCATGTGTAGTCCAGGACATGTAAGATGTCTAGCAGTTCCTATAGGCAGTATTCTGTGACTGAGCATACAGCATAGTTCAAGGAACGAAGAATTGTCATTTCCTGACTGTACGATAATCTTCATATACAACTATGCACATTGATAGAATGGTGGCCAAATTGCAACATTCCTGTACAAAGTAGTATTCTTTTCCAGCACTCTTTAACATGAAAGAGGCTACAAAATGGAACAGGAGTTCCCAAAGTATCATAAATGAGAGCTTGTTCACAGTTGTTTTAACCTATGCTAAGGCTGAATCTCATTAAGGAATCACTACAGGATTCCTAGGACCGTCTCTACCATTTTGCCTGGCTGGAGCTTATTGGGAAATCCATCCCTCTATCTTTAAAGGAACCAAAAAACCGGGTTGTAACTTTTCCTTTGGTTGTAGTATATAAAGGCTTTGAAGGATTTGCTTCAGTTTTTTTCCTCTTCTTTGCTATTTTTATTGATAAGCTTAAAAAATGATTAGATTTTATTGATAGTGTTGAAAAAATTTAGAAGGTATCCTGCCATCATTTCACAATGTTTTGACTCTGATGTCTAAGTTAGATTAAAGTTTCTGTGTCAGTTGTTTATTCTGATATTGTGTGTCAATCGGTCATCCCCTTTGCTGCCCTGCATCAGATTAAAAAGATACGTAGAACCATAATCACCATATGTGATTCGTGTTATGAGATTCAATATTAGTTGGTTAAATCAATAGCTTACACCCAGCTTTAACCAATCTTGAATGTCATCAAGGGAGATTTTTTTTTAAATTCTGTAGGCTGAAGCCCTGAGGCATGAAATCTTGAGTAGACATTGTCCATACCAAATAGACATTGACTTAATGGAAAGTAAAGATGTTCTGAACATCTTAAGAGAGGAGTGTCCTGTTCACTCAAAAGTCCAGGAAAAAAGAAAACCTTTTTTCTCCTTCTACTTACTAGTCACAAAATTGGTGTTCTGCAGTTACTCAAATGAGAAACTATACACACTATAGTAAAATCCTGTTTTCTTTCAGGCTAGATGAGTCATGCTTTTCTGGATTAGAATTAGAAGAAGGGGAAAGAAGCAAAAGAGTAAACCACTCCTTTTGTGTTTCCTACTTGGTTTCATTCTCACTGTGTATTCAAGAACGGAATAATCCTTAAGTGTAAGAGCCACTTGGACCATTCAGCACCATCTCTAATAACGTAAAGAGGAATTCCTGGGGAACATAATTAAGGCAACAGTAGATAAGGGAAACTTATCCTGGTGGAAGAACAGACTGTTCAGGTATTTTTTCCCAGGTAAGAATGAAATAAGCCTTTATTTAAGGATTTTGTTTGCTAAATATTCCCTTTAGGAAAAGGGAGACTGAGTCCAAAGTGCATACACTTCACTCTGCAAAGTAGGCGAGGCAATTGGAGTGGGAGGAAAAACCAGGAGAAAGCTGTTTGTTATCTGTTTTACATAGGAAGAGCAAAGTCCACTCATGCAGCATGTCCTTAACCATATTAATTCTGCTGATTTTTGAATAATCTTTCAGAGAACTAGATGCAAACCAAGAACAACATTCACAGTAAGTCAAGAATATTTTTTTAACTAAAAATGTTTTCTAAAACTCTCTGATAACTAAAATTGGGAGAATTCAAAATAACTGCACATTCTTTTAAATAAAGATCTGCTTCCTCGTTTGTTTTATATATTTATGCTGAATTGCAGAAAATGTGATGCTTATATTATTCAAATGAAATTAAATGAAAGATCCACAATTATCAAACAGGCACAAATACAAAAAGTAGATGTTTGTAACCAAACTCCAAACATCTGGGCTTGTTTCAAGAAGGAATTCACTTGCAATGTATGACATTAGAACCTTTATTGATTTTTATTAAGAATCTATATTTTTCTTTCAAGCACATGCTTATTGAGATTACTGTCCTTAGCTTAATGGTTTTATATTTGTCAGCCAAATACTATTTTACAGGGAGCTACCTTAAATAATTTAAAATGCATTCTGAAGATAAAAAGAAGCAGAATCGTACTGCAGATGGAAATAGTAATGAGATCACTGCATTCAGCCAGGGTCATGAATCTGAAAACAAAGAGTAAGTATTCTTAAACATTATAAACATGTTCTGTATTGAAGCTTATAAGATTACATTATCTTATTTTAGATCCTATTTTATATTTCTTTAATTCCATTTTTTATTTTATTTTGCTTTATTTTATCAGGAAAGCCTATTAACAGTAAGCTTTGTATTGACTTAATTGTGGCATTGATTGACAGATTCATTTGTTGGAAAAGGACCGTTTGTGTTTTTCTTTTAAGGGCAACTGTCCACAGTATTGACTCCAATTTATTGAAAAAAATTCTAAAATATGACAGATATATATAGTGTCAGAATGGACACCTTGGATACAATTATGCCATCAGCTGCAAACTATGTTAAAATTTTAAGTATGACAGGGAATCAATATTTTACGTTCCTTGAACATTGTATTTATTCCCCATCCCATATATGCAAAATTTTGATTTTATTTGTTATCTTCCTCTTTCCAGTTTTGAAAGCCGTTTAGTGCTTTAGTTCACAACTTCCCTGATCAAATAGTGGAACCACCAGTCCTTGGTGGTGGTGTTTCACCCTTGAGAGGAGCTTGACTTAAATCTGTAAATAAAAACACACTGAGAATGCTCAATAAATCATATTCACTATACACACCATTTTTTCCTGTCGTTTGAATTATTTCATATTTATATTTTAATTGAACTTCATTAATACATTGCATTATTATTTCTGTGCAAAATCTCTTTTTAAATGCACTAAACCTATCATACCTTTTAAGTGAGGAAAAAAAAAAGAAGAAAGCAGAGAAGGCTAAGATGGTCAGCCCCTTGACACTGGTAAGATTTACTCTCTCTATATACGCGTACATATATCTATATATACATACATGCATGCACATTTCAGAGTGTAAACAAAACATATTTAAAATTATGTTACTGCATCTATGATCTTGTCTCTACCAAATACTTTGATAGTACAGAATATTGGAAATAGTACAGCAATCAAGCAGTTCTTTTTGATGTGGTTTTTTTAACCAAGCTGTCTTACTAGTGGTACGGATTCTTAGGAGTTTTTCCTTAGCAAGTTACCATGCTAAACACACCCATACTAGATTTTTGTTTGCGAAAGGTAGGGATTTCCATCTTCCATCATTGCTTTTGACACAATGAAAACAGCATCTGTATACCTAAGATTATGTGTGGTCTTGTCTTCTGAATTACCCGAGTCAGGTACTAATCGCACTAATTAGTCCCATTAATCATTACTCAGTCACCTGAGCTTGCAGTAAAGGGCAACTCCATGGCACTGATGAAGCATACTCTTTAAAATTGTGTGCTAAAAGTACTTTAAATTCCAGAAATTTTACATTTACTGTGTATTTTAAAATAAGACACGCTGATAATATTTAATCAAAGTAAATCCTAGGTCCTCTTTTGTTAATACTGCAATATTTTACATTACGTAGGTTTCGTGTGCATAATGCGGAGCAATGATATGGCAAATAATGGAAATAAAACTGTAGCCCACAATGCTGGCCAATGCCCAATTTCTTTGCTTTGCTATACCAGCATGCAATTGTACAATTACATCATACCACTATAATTTACAACATTAAACTTATTATTTTACAGTACAGAATAAAGCCATTGACCTAAAAATCGTAGACATTTCTGATTTTGACAGTTCGTAGTATAAAAGTGCTTATATTAGATTGACTTATACCTGTACATTTAAGTTGTTTTGTAAACTTAATTTATAATCAGGTAAAATTGTAGTTTTGCGGCACTAGATGTGCAGTTGCTGGCTTTTTCTTGACTTTCTTCCCTTTGTAGACATAGTGTTCTTCTAGCATTCTAATACTACAGATAGAATGAATTTATCTTCTCACTTGCAGTTTCGATACTCCAACTGGTTGGATAAATTACTAATGATACTTGGCACTCTCCTGTCAATAGTCCATGGAAGCAGTCTACCTATTGCAATGATAATTTTTGGTGATATGACTGATAGCTTTGTTACTTCTGGAGACACAAATTATACAGGTAAGAATATATCGGCTGTGAAGAGAACGATGGCTCGTATTTGGAAAACAGCCAGGGACATTCAAGCCTCTTGACATGAGATATTGATGTCAGAAACCCCAAGTTGTTACTGTACTATGATGCTAATTAGTAACTCTTGTGTTTCCTGTGAGAGAGGTAGACTATAGACTTTTTTTTGCTCCTAATTCTTTAGTTTATTTTATTTTTTCCAAAATTATCTACAATGCACATTCAACAAATCATGTTTAACTGTGGCTGTGATAAAGAAGTTGGTTTTCCAGATTACACAAATGCTTTATGTATTCAGAAAGAAAAAAACAAACTGAGCATTTAATGAATGTCCAGGAAGACCTAATCTCAAGTTAGACTGAGGTGGTTTTGTAGTCAGTGGAGTTATCACAAGCCTTATAGCAGTATAATCATTGTTTTTGAATAGGTAAGAAGCCTGAAATCATCACACTCTTCCTTTCATTAAAATCAATTTGCTCCAAAAGGAAATGTAGCAATTCAAAATTTGCTAAACAGCATGCAGGAAAACAAATATGTTAAAACTTGCTCTATTACAAGTATTTACTCTTTTTGTTCTTTCTAAGAAAACTTTCCTGCAGTGAATTCCTCTTCAGATATTCTTGCTAAGCTGGAAGAAGATATGACAAGGTAATCAGAAATCGGTATTTCCTCTTCTTTTTTAATGCAGGCACACATCTGTAGACAAGCCATTCTTCTCCCACAGATGTTTTGCATACTTTAAAGAACATAAAGCAATGCTTGATTGAATAATGTATGTAACTGAAAATTTTCACATGAGATTACTGGAGGCACTGGGAGGATTCTTGAACATCCCCAGCCATGCCCAACAACTTCCCTGTAATCGCTTGTGCTCACCTATCCCACCCCATTTTCAGCAATGCTTTCTGTGCCGTTGCCTTCTGCTCTTCCTGACTTTTTCCTTCTCTTCCTTTGAATTTATAAACAGTAGCTGTTCTGATAAAACAGTTGCTTGGTTGTTGATTATCAATGGATTTGACTCCTTGCGCTATGATGATTCACTGATAAAAAGCTGAATTAAAATTGCCAGATAGTACTTTCTTAGCTGCCAAAGCATCAAGTTCAACTAAGTTATCTGGACCACAGAAAATACAGAGTTAGATTATATGCAACCCTAAATCTGTCATTTTGGAAC
>NW_010183220.1:0-6421 GCF_000695765.1 Mesitornis unicolor
TTCTGTGATTCTGTGATTCTGTGATTCATCATTCTTTTTCTAAATACCATCTGATTCTGTGCACAATCCATTTATTAGGCAAAGGGGTTATAGTTCTGTATCAGTTCTTTAATGAAGCATACAGGTACAAACATTAATTTTTTATTTGCTAACAGAGATACAGCTCAGTAGAATAACAACTTGAAAGATTTAAACAATAATGAGAACTTGTCTTTAATTCAATATTTCACCAAATGGAATAGTAGAGAGAAGAATCTTAGGGAGCCATAATTAAACTTAAAAAGTCTGAGCGTTTGAACTCTACTCCACCCAGGCAGCAGCAGCAAGATGCAACTGTCACTGACAGCAATGAAGGTGTAAAAATAGAATATAGTCATTGCTCTTCTAAACTGAACCAAATTTTATTGTCATCTTCTCCTCCCCCCCATTACCTTCACCAATAAATCATTTTTGGGCCACATCCTAACATGTTAATAACATACAGATATTGCAGGCCCAGTCTCAGAGGTGACACATTTTCCTAGCCAAGGATGAGCCTTCTGAAAACAAGCTTTTCAATGGTACCTTGAGAGGTACCATTTGCTGGGTATCAGACCTTTCTGCCTCATATACACCACATGTTTTAATTGGCCCAGTGGAAATACAATGAAATCTGTAATCGCTACATTGCCAATCCAAGGGAACTTCACTTTCTTTTTCCTAAAATTGTGAGTGGCCACTGAATATGACCGTCAGTCAACTTCATACTCATACCACATCTAACCAAGATGACTCACCAGAGGACTGATCTAAGAGGAATTATGTGGGTAAAAATGGGAAAAATCCTTCTTGGGTCTTACTTGTTAGTTCACTTTCCCCCGTGAAAGACGGATGTCAAAACTCACAAGCAATTTCCTGTCGCTGTCAAGGACTGTGCAAGGTCAAAATGGTAGTATACATAGTGGGACATTGAAATGTGACTTGAGCATACTTTAGGTTCAGGTTAGATGAAAGACTGTATTATCCTCCAATATCTTACATATGCATTAGAGTGCAGTGATAGTAATGCATTCACTGTCCTATTTTCTTAATCCTCTTGCTTGTGAAGCTGTGGCGTGGGTGGAAATCAAGATTAAAAGATAGGAGTCTAGATAACTGTGCATAGCTAAGCCCTGAAAATATTAATTTTTGTCTTTGAACTCTGCTAGTCATGGTGGGGAGTAAATTAATGCAGGATTAGAAACATTATTTTATAGAAGATGTGATACAGGGCTAAACTGAAGAGCCCTGTTCCCTGTTAATTAAACCACACAGTTGATATTGTTCAAAAATACTGATTTAAGGAGCAGAACTGCCAAGTAGAAAATATTTTTGTCTGCTGTTTAATTTTAATTAACTTGAGACATACTAATTTGACAAGTGTTTCATAACACAGAACTTGTAAAGGGAGAGTTGAAGGTTATGCTTCATCTGCAGGCTATATTTTAAGTACAATAGCATTAAAAGTCTTAAACAAATACTCCAGCCTTACAACAGAAGATGTTTGAAACACTTTACTGTAGGCTTTTTATCAAACAAATGTTTTTGGTTGGCATAAAATTATTGGTTAAATATTTCTGAACTTCACCACTACATACTACAATAGACATAATTGATCACTTAATTTTGTTTTAGTCTGAATTCTAGAAACAGGACCCATGCAGTGGAATACAGCTCACTTAGCATCAGCATTCTAGGGTGGGCCATCCCATGCTAAGCTGGATGTCTAACATAAAATATAACTCAGTCTTCAGAGGTAAAAATCTCAAGTGATGAAAGAGGAAGCCTAAGTGATGAACTTAAGATTTAGGCATTTAGGTTTTTTCAGCAATAAATTGAAAAAATAAAAATGCAGATGAATCTCACTTTTTGGGTTACTGATACCAATTTTGTTCATGCAAATACCTTTTTCTATTATATTTGCTTGTTGAAGAACTGAAGTAGTAGTGATTCACTTCATGTTAGATTTTCTGCAGAATTCAATAGGTTTGGATCTCCCTGGAACTGACAGTGCAGATATTTCTGTTCTGGAAATCTAAACTCCTGTTTCTATATCATACTGTCATATCAGTGTCTCCCAAGTATTAAATAGATGAAAACATAAAATTTGAGGTAAGGCATCAGACAACTTAATTAGTTGAGCATGATGCCTTGGTATCTTCAATATCTAGGTGAGAAATATGAAGATAAATATTTTCTTCTAATTTCCATCTTGCATTTATTAGCAGCCAATTTTCCTTCCATTTGATTTGCTTCCACTGTGTGTATCTGCTGTTCTCCTTGCCTTCAGCAATGGTGCTTAAACTAATGAAATACTTCCCATTACTTGAGTTTCTGAGGCTGATTGTTCTGCTCTAGAGAAAAGAACTTTTCACATACTAAGACTTTGTTTAGCTAAGATTTTAAATAAATCTTTAGAAATATGTTGGCACACTTGGCTCTGGAAGGATCAACTCCTATTTTACAGGTTGCAGCTCCAGGATAGAGAACAGATTCCAGGAAAAAAATGATCTTCAAGATACGTCTGAGAGACAGGTAATAGAAGAAAGGCAGGTTTTTGGTCAGGTAAATCTCAGAAATTGATTGCTGTGAGAAAGGCAAGGTTGTGGGTTGCCTGAAATATCCAGCTCGTAGTGGAAACTGGTGAAGCAAAGAATGGAAATATGAAGTGCTAAGTAACCTGAGAATGCTGCTAGTAAGAGAGGACCTGCTTGTGGATTTCAGAAAGCTTTCAAGATTGCCATTTCTGCTTTTCAAATGTACAATCAATTCAAATGAACATGTTCAGAATTGAGTGGGCCTGAATAAAAAACATATTTTTGTACTTTTGGAAGTCACCACATTTTGATCACTTCAGGGTGAATTTCTTGCCCTTTTTAATGCCTTAATTTGTGTTTAATATCACAGTACTCAGATACTGAAAACTGTTCCCTGAGCAGGGAGATCCCCGAACTTCTCTGTGGGGAATTTATTTTTTTTTCAATACAATTCTTTGAGTAGCCGTGTGATTAAGACTAGGGAATGGATCTCGTAAAAAAATGGCAGTGTCTTCATCTGAAGACAAAGTTTACGTTCCACAGAATTTTCCATGTCATGTCCATAACTCTGTAGTGGTTTACTTTCAAGATGAGTGGCTGCATACAAACTGACTCTTGAGGTAGATCTGGCCTGTGATAGCTCCTTCTTCATACCTGGGGATTGTTGACATGCAGCTAGTTAGTGATGGTCAAAATGGAGCCAGGGGCCCCTCCAATAGTTAATTGCCTGCCACTGTCTTGGCACTACTGAACACAATGGTATAGTCACAGTTTTAGAGAACTCAGGTCCTAATACCATATACCTTGTGGTTTCTTTGATGTCCTGACTTCTTAGAGCATTCAACTGGACTATGACTAGAGAGAGTCCCTTAGGGTCACCAGTAGTTGAGATGACTATGTTCCTGTACAAAATCATTCACACTGTTTTAATGTATATGTCTAGTAGGTTTCCCAAGTTAGGACTAAGGTCACAAGATGCCTTATATAATCAATAGGAAGAAAAGCACTGCCACAGGTTGATTTGGGTCATGCAAACTAGGCCATGATCTGTATCATGTTCTAGAGGAGCCAAACTTCTGGGGAAAAAAAAATGACATCACAATTGAGTCTACCAACCTCACTCAAAGTAAAAGTAAAAATAACACCTTTTAGTGCTTAAACGAATCTCTGAGTCACTCAGAATCAGATTTATGCCTTCTCTGAAAGATTTTATTGGTAAGAGAATCTGTCTTACCAGGATGGTGATGGCAGCTCTATAATCTTTAAAATGCACAGAGGACATGCTCCACATACTGGCATTGCTATGATTTGAGGCATCTGCCTGCACGTAACTTATGAACTCTAATTTGATTTTAATGAACCATCTGTACTCCTGTTTGCTCTTATGCCTTGTACTCCTTATGTGAAAAAGGGGAAGCATAGTACTTACAGCTCTGTCTTAAAATGATCTCTTTTAAAAGGCTAGCATTTAGTGAAAGTCAGGCCTAGTCTAGGAAAAGCCACATTCCTTTAATAAGTTATGGGATTTCCATAAATAAAGATAAAGAATATCAGTATTAAAAGTAAGAAACATACTCATACTCTCGATTGCTCAATGCAGTTTGCTCTTACCTGCTGTAGGCAAATATTTTTTTACTAAAAGTGATAGACCACATGTGGGATCCAAAGTTAGGTGTCAAGTCTAACTTTGGCATACAGTTGAGTGTCCATATAGCAGGGAATTATATATGAATAATGCAGGTGTATGTCACAAAATAGTTACAGATTAGATTTAAATCCACTGATGGGTAAAAGCCATAGTTGTGAACAGTTGCTGTTAAAGAGTTGATGTTGTGTTTGTCTTGGAGATCTATGGCCATGGCCATGCAGCTTAGATTGATAAGATAATTGAACTGTGGTAGCAGTTCCCCTAGTTTTGACCTCAGCTTCAATTCCCTCATGATTTCCAGCAACTTTTGATCGAAGTAAGAAGAGAAACTAATAACATTGCCACCTTATTCCAGGGTCAGTCCCTCTTCCTGACTGACAAACATCCTTAATACATTTATTCCTATCCACCTGCCCTTCAGAGAAGTGCTGGATAATGAAGTAGCCTTTCTTTTTTCCTTCAGGGCTTCAGAGAATTTGATGAAGAAATCCAGGTGGAAGGCTGATTGTAGCCTGGAGCCTTTGGAAAACCACCATAGAATCATAGAAATATCTAGGTTGGGAAAGATCTTTAAGTTCATCGAGTCAAAAAGTAATGCTAACACTGCCAAGTAAACCACTAAAACATGTCCCTGAGCACAACATCTATACATCTTTTAATACATCCAGGAATGGTGACTCAACCATTTCCCTGGGTAGCCTGTTCCAATTCTTGAAAACGTTTTTGGTGAGGAAATTTCTTAATATCCAATCTAAACCTTTCCTGATGCAACTTGAGGCCATTTCCTCAATTGTTACTTGAGAAAAGAGACTGACACCCACGTTGCTACAACCTCCTTTCAGGAAGTTGAAAAGAGCAACAAGGTCTCCCCTCTGCCTCCTTCTTTCCAGACTAAACAACTCCAGCTGCTCCTTATAAGGCTTGTGTTCCAGACTCTTCTCCAGCTTCATTGCCTTTCTCTGGACACACTCCACTGACTCAATGTCCTACTTGTAGTGAGCAGCCCAAAACCGAACACAGTATTCGAGATGCGGCCTCACCAGTGTTGAGTACAGGGGAAGGATCACTTCCCTACTCCTGCTGGCCACACTATTGCTGATACAAGCCAAGATGCTGTTGGACTTCTTGGCTACCTGGGCACATTGCTGGCTTATGTTCAGTCGACTGTCAACCAACAGCCCCAGGTCCTTTTCTGCCAAGCAGCAGACCAGCCACTCATCCCCAAGCTTGCAGCATTGCACGGGGTTGTTGTGACCAAAGTGCAGGGCCTTGCACTTGGCCCTGTTAGGCCTTGTACAATTGACCTCAGCCCATCGATCCAGCCTATCCAGGTCCCTCTGCAGAGCCTTCCTACCCTTGAGCAGGTAAAAATGTTCACTTCATTGACTTTCACTGGGAGTCAAGGGAGTCACAGGTAAAGAGATGATGATGCAAAGAGACTAAATAAAAAGTATTATCATTGAAGTGCACGTAACAGTGGAAGAGGACACAGGACATAGATGCAGAAGGGACTTGTGTGAGAACTGGAGAAGCTGAGCAGCATTATAAGTAGAGGCAGCAGAAGCAGGAGCACAAGGCCAGAAACAAGAAGAAAAGACAAACAGGGAAAAAAGTTGGTGCAAAGAAGGAGCTGGAAAAGGCAATTTTTACATTGTGATTCTCTGTCATCAGAACTGGAGAGCAGAGAGATGTTGATGTTATATTTAGATAGCTAGATCAGAATTATATCAAATGCAACAAGTAAATTCATCATTCAACTTAGCTACCTGGGGAGAGAGAAGACGACATCTAATAATTAATGTCCCACAGGTAACAGTGAAGTGCAGAATAATTTTGGATTGATAAATGGATGATGCAATGTACCAGATCATAGGAAAGAGAGATTTGCCAGTATCAGGCTTGTTAATCATTGATTATAAGAATGATTAAATTAAGGAGCCAATAAGGCAAAAGAAAATAGATAAACAACATTCACAGTGAGGTATATTTTCCTGATTTCATACTAGTTTAATTGTATGCTATCATTTCACATTAAATATTTGCTGAAAACCATCTAATTTACAGAATAGTTAAATAAAAAGGTATTAGAAGCAGTGGCTTCCCATTCTGCTCAAAGAACAAAACCAACTTCGAAAGGAAGGCTGTAAGCCTTCAAAAAAGATGAGAAAGACCGACAGTGATAAGCAGAGTGCAAAGGAATAAGAAAGAAGGAAAGAGT
>NW_010183220.1:6452-55531 GCF_000695765.1 Mesitornis unicolor
GCTAGAAGTTTCTTCCAACTCCAGACAATTCATGAAAAGAGGAAAGATGTTCCTGAGAGGACTGTAGTAGGTCCATGTATGAGATATTGTATAACAAGATGCAGTTGAAAGGAACTTCAAACAGATATTTTCAGTGTTAATCTTAAATCCTTTGGGAAAAAAAAAGGACAAAAAAGAAGAGGAGAAAGGTATTTGATTCATTATAGTGGACGGTATTGTACACATAAAACCTTCCAAAGCAGTGTAAACATTTAAGCAGCTGTAAAGAAAAAGCTTTTATATTTTCTGAGAGTGAAAGTGTATTTCTGGAATCACATATCTTTGAGTGTCTGATCAGAATAAAATTTGAGCTTTTCCTTCTAACCTTCTGTTCAACAGGCTTTCAAATCTTCCCCATCATCCCTCCCCACTCCTTTACAATTTCCACTTCTCCTTCACTGAGCAGGTAACTAGTAGAGTGTTGGAATAGTTAAAACTGAATTTTCCATTCCCATAGAGTTCACATCAGTTGGAACAGGGATTTTAGCAAATCAGACAATGTCAGGCCAATACTTGTGAAGTGCTGTTTAAATATAAGGCTATTACTGTAGTTGAATTTGCTGCCAGGAGTCTCAATTCTGTTCTGTCATTGAACTCTGAGGCCAAATTACTTCTTGCTCCTAAGCCTCAGTTTCCAATTTTAAGTTTCTGAAAATAGCTTGATTATTGTATGAATTTTCCTTGCCTAAAACCAGAATGGGAGGATACTGGCTAGGATACTATTGTGTTGGCCAAAAAGTAATTGTGGGTTGTTTTTTTTTTTATTAGTTGAACATACATGTCTTGAAATGTAACTAACTGTATTATAAACCACAAATTCATTATGTAACTTGACAGCTGACAGTTCAGGCTTGTTTTAGCAAAAGAAATTGCTTGATTTCATTGACCATATTTATTTGGCATAAATTTCAATTTTTTTATTTAATACGAGTCTTTGGCAATGGTCTCATTTCAGTTATTTCAATCTATGCAAATGTGCAGCTTCTTGTTCTTCAGTAGCCACACTTCTGCTTATCCAGCTTGTGAACTCATTAATGATGCTAAAAGGACTTATTTTCTTCTGTTAATTTACTTTCTATCATTATTCCAAGTAGATATTGCACTGAGTGAAGAGTAACCTACAGGATCCCTGGAAGACAGGTAGAACTTTCCTGGTAGCCAGTTAACAGCTCTGTTGCAGAATATCATTATGTGTCGATCGAGCTCGGTATTTTTCCTTTTTCGGTAACTTTTCTATTTCAGCCTGAATAGCTTGTCTCAGGTTTAGTTCTGGTAAGCTGATACATAAGTTTTAGTTTAAATTGGCTGTACGTTAACAGAATCAACAGAAATTTCAGCCTTCATCCTTTCTTTGGTATTCTACTTTGAATTTGCATTATCAAAGTAATTTTATGATTGGTCATGATTAATGTAACTTTCCTTGATTGCCATATTGCTCTTTTCTCTCATGCAGAGCTGAAGTACTCTTTGTACTGGGCTCACAACTGATGTGTCTCACACTGAACTGTTTCTGATGTCTGTCTTTGCAGCTTCTCTTTTTCTAAACTGCACAAAGTAGGATGGCTGTTTTTGTTATTTTTATATGCATAAATATAACTCATATTCAGGTAAAATTCTTTCCTTAAAAATACTGTTTACTTTCTTCATGTAACATGCTTTTTAGTCCGGTTTTAGCATTAAAAAAATGCAAAATACTATTTATGACTGACATATGTAAGGTATTTCCTGCACTATTCCTAACTAATTTTTTGCATTCTGGTGCTCCTGTGGGTTTCTTCTGCTGCTATGAATCTGCCTCGTTTCAGAGTTCCACTCTTAGGCCAAATAAATGTCTGTCCCATTTTCACAAGTCGTTTGAAATATGAGCTCTATTCCTGCTTTTGCATACACACATGGGTTTCTGAAAAGGTGGTTTTGTTCTCTGATCATTTGTACTAAAACCTTTTCTGCATTCTACTAAACACACTGAAAACTGGTGATTCAATTTTTTATTATTATTGTTTAATATTTGACATTAATGTGATGCCTTGTGGATTGGTAAATGCTTTTGGAAATTTCTAAGATATCACCTGAATTTGAGCATGCCACAGCCTTACCTTATTACAGTGTTTCTGGTCTTTATTATTCCTGTATCTAGCTTGGCAGCAATCTTGACGTTTTGCCATTGCAATCAAAAGAAGGTGTAACTTTTAAAGGATTGATTTCAGAATGGTTAGAGACAGAAATTTGGTAGGCAGTTGCAATTAATGTTTTCATTGTGCTGGAGGAAACTATCTGCTTACTTGTTCTCTTTTAAAAGAACTTTGTCATTTTTTTGAAGCTGTCAGTTCTGATTTTTCATTTTGCTATCATAGTATTCAGGATTCCATAAAGGTGAAAAGAAACCCAAGGACTGATTCAGTCTCTTCATTGCTCCTTCCCTACAGTATTTCTTACATGGCACTTTTAAAGTACTGTTCCCTAAGGATATAGTTACAAAGAATGTCCAGAAACACTATGCTCTACATGCATGAACCCATATTTGGAACTACTGAGAGCACTGAACAACTATCTTTGGGATTTGACTAGGGCCATCACTTGTTACCTCTATCAGGCAAGGCTACCTTGTAGAACTCAAGAGCCTGGTAGCCACGTCTGACTTCTGAGGTGATGCTCTGTACTCCAGAGACATCCCGACTCCATCCTGGGACATATAACATACTCTCAGTACATGTTCCCAATCTTAGAGGAAGCACAAGCCTTCATATGACAGGTGGGAGCTTGGGCAGTCCTCGATTCAGACAGTTTGGACATCAGGATTCTGGTGAAACACATTAGCACACAGCCATAGCTGTGACATGTTTTTTTCCCTCTACTGCTGAAGAGCAAAACCATTAAAACAGGCACAGCTGCTCATGACAGAGCTGATGGCTGGAAATCTAGATCCCTCTGCAGACTGCTGCACTGGATTTCCCCAGGGTTTCTGTTTCAGTGGTGTAGTGGTTAGTCCCATCCCAAATCAGTGTCCTCCAAACAGCTGAGGTCTAACAGACCGTGGTAATGCCTCTGGGGCATGGGTGTTTCTCCCTTTACTGCATTTTGTCTTCTTCTGGAGAAATGGACCATCCATAAAATTGTACAGACTTCATCGTACAGGATACAACCTGTTCCTATGCTCAAGATTTTCTCTAAAACAGAGAACATAAGAACTTTCTTTTTTCCTTAACAACAACTGAAATTGTGATATTGTTACAGTCTTAAGGTATTTATGTTTCAGATTTACTGTCCTGGGCCAGAATCTATGCTTTAATCCAGCTCTGGCTCATGGAAGCATTACAGAGCAGAATCAAATTACTTTGCTAGTGGACTCTTTAATTTTATTTTTATATATATTAATCCTTTTGAATGAAAGATGATGAAACAGAACTATAATGATGTCCTGATTCTTTCTGGTTAGGGAATTTTAATAACTAGATATTTTACAGTGATAAACACAGCTGATACTTTTTTCCATACCTGCCTGACTTTCAGAGAGCTGCTGGATAATGTATTGGGTTGGCCAAAAAGTAATTGTGTCTTTTTCTGAGTAAGTTAAAGAACAGTTCATCATGCTTGCTCCATGATTTTTTTTCATTTATTGTTCTTGTAGACGATCCATTTTTCATTGCTGTTACCATATGCTTCAAATCAACTGTTTTCTTGATGTTTAAAGAGAGAATTGCAGATGTCAATGCACTTAGTAAGGTGAATTTGTTTGAGCTTATGTGGTACCCTAATATTGAGCTTCCTAATGTATCCAAGTTGTTTTAAATGGTTTTCAGTGTTCAGTTTTGATAAGCTAAGATTATCAGCAGTCTCTTGTGTCACTAAATGCTGACTGGATTCGATTAATGCCTTGATATTGTCATTATCAACTTCGATTTGCCTTCCTGAACACGGTGCATCTTTAACACCAAAACCTCCAGACCAAAATTTAGCAAACCAATTGTGACACTGCCATAGTTTTAAGGTATCTTCATCATACACATCACATAACTTTTTAAAGCATGTAATACAGCTAAATATGACAAAAATGTTTCTCTTGATTTTCCATTTTGAAATTGACACCAAATAAATGCTTATGAAATTGTGCACTTTCTTTTCCTAAAACAAGCTTGAACTGTCAAGTGTTCAGTTACATAATGAATTTGGAGTTTACAATTAAGTTAGTAATATTTCAAGACATGTACGTCATTCTATTAGAGAAAAAAAGGGTAATTATTTTTTGACCAACCCAATACATCACAAGAAGACTGCTTTCTTAGTTATCATAGCATGATATTCAGGACTCTCACTCACCTCCCAAGAGCTGTATCCTGATCCTTGATGAGGAATAGGCAATTAAGCAGAGAGAAGAGTCATACCTAATGATAATAAAATTCAAACCTCTCTATCAACATCTACAATTTGAATTGCCTATACTGTGAGTTTTTCAGGTGATGCCTGGATAAGGAGGATATATGCATATTGTTACCTTTGCACAATGCAGTGCATAGCAAGGACTCGGAAAGCAGCAATGCCAGCTGTAACTGCTTCTGTGTGAATGGGAAAACAATAATGCATGATGAAGCAGCAAGGTAATTTCTAGGGGGCCATGAAGGTGACTTTCCTGTCAGGTTCATTCTTACCAGTGGAAGGAAGACACCACCCACATAAAAAGGGATGTACACAGTCAGGGAGAAGTTCGACAAGAACCTTTACATGCAAATCAATTATTCCCCAATAGGAATATTTTCCAAAATGTCACAGCTTCTTGGCTACCCACCATCATCTGTTCAAGCTGCTGAAGTGAAAAAACTACAAGGTAATAAATAACTGGAGATATCAAATGAAGAAGACAAAGAAAAATTTTACTGTTGTGCAAACTCTAGCTCCACCAGTAGCTTTGATGATTGTGTCCAGCTTTCATAAAAGCTGTGAGAAACTGGGAAAGCAGAACGAATGAGAAAATATCCAGGCACTGTGCATCCCACAGACCACAGAACAAAGCAGAAGCAAATATTTTGACTAATTACTTCTTTCACTGCTTCAGTATTGCAAGCTGTTACTCTGGTTTCTGCAAAGTAAGCAATTTGTCTGACAGTGTCAGAACAGCCATCATGAACAGTGGAGCTTTTCCACCAGGCTTGATGTCCCAGCCTGTTTTGTTTCAGACAGCAAACTGCAGTTTACTGGCAGGCAGTTTGTGCAATTTACCCAGCAATGAGAATTCACTCAGAGCACATCACCACCTCCTCACAGCCAGTCAAATGTCAACACTGAATTAGCAGTTGAAATTATTACAACTCTGTTGAAGAAAGCTGTAAGCATCAAAGAAAATCTATGTCAGGGTACACGTGGATGTAGAAACACTACTACAAAAGATATTACTTAACTTTGTACAATATCTGATGTCAAGATGCTCTTATATATCGGTGCCCATAATTCCATCAATAACAGAAATGGCAATGGAAAAAGTGCAGGACAAAGGAAAGATGCATAGAGAAAAGCTGAAGACCTTTCAGATGTACACTGTGGAGGACCTCAAGAGCAGACTATTATAAGAAAATGCAGCACGTAAGAGGATTCTTTAACAAAGAATGGGCATTTAATTCAAGTCCTCAATATTTCAAAGACCACAAGACAAATGTGAAGATGGTAAAATATGCACCCCATTAAGCTTTAGTTACAGGACATGAGCAAACCTATGAGGCATTGATAATAGACATGAGAAGACACTTAAAATATTCAATTTACAGGAGAACAAAGACAAGTCTCCTAAGAATTAGAAATTCATGTCAACACCAACATGAAACTGACTCCACTGTCACAGAATCATAGAATGGTTTGGATTGGAAGGAACTTCAAAGTTTATCCAGTTCCAACCTCCCTGTATGGGCAGGGACACCTCCCACCGGACCAGGCTGTCAAAGCCCCATCCAACCTGGCCTTGAACACTTCCAGGGAAGGGGCATCCACAGCTTCCCTGGGCAACCTGTGCCAGTGCCTCACCACCTTCACAGTAAAGAATTTCCTAATAGATCATATAAATCTAAGTTCTTTCAGTTTAAAACCATAACGCCTTGTCCTATCACAGTGTTAAATGCTTTGCACAAGTCCAGTTAGTCCACCACATTGAAAAGGTTTTTGGGAAGTGCTGAGCTGTTAAAGGACAGCCATTCCTGGGACTTTCCTAGCTGTCAAGAAAGTCAAGAGTGAGATAATAAAAATAAGAGTTGGTCCTAATGTTTGGTAATGTTCACTAACACTACAAACTTTATTAGCTAAAGTCTATATGAGGAGCAATGACCTGGGATACAAAATTTCCACAAGTGAAAGAAAAATCACAATTACAGAGAAGGTTGCAGAGAACTATTCAGCATATTACAATAATATTTTGAGAGCAAAGGTTGAATGTTGTAGTGTCTTGACAGTCTTGTTTCCACTCTCTCTCAGCTTGAATACCAAGCAGATGGAATGTAAAATATTTCAAGTAGTGGCAGCTATGATTAAGTGACTAAACATTTTGGGAGAAAAACAATGATGTTACAATGACTGTACTTTAAAGGCTAATGGCTTCTTACATTATTTGAGGCAAATAGGCTTTTTAAAAAATGGTTTCATGTTTGTGTCTTTTAATCTGAGATTAAGAATTGCAATACATAGTGGTTGGCATGCCAGGTTCCTAGTGAGGCCATTGATATGTTTGGCTCCAGACTTCCTTGACTGCAGCCATGTCAAGCAACTCTGGGACTCATAGAGAGGCAATCAAAAGTGGCAGGGTAACTGAGAGCTCTGACAAGTGATTGTGGAATATGCAACATTGTACTTTGCTGTGGGAAAATGACCTAAACCTTGCTGTTAATTTCAAATACCCCTTAGCATCATGTGTTTCTCCACAGAGTATTATTATATTGTCAAAAAGGTTAGCAGAAAGCATAGCTCCTTCCAATGCATGACTGAAATGCTCCTTGTTTCTGCCATGTCCAAAGAATAAAGTTGAGATATGATGGTCACTGAACGAAGCATAAACATCAGCCAGCTTTCCCCTTTCTGTTCGTGTAATATTTAACTCTCTACCTCAATACATTGATGACTTTTCCTCTGAAGTCAGGATCAAAAAAATCCTTTTGTGTTCTCTGTGTGAATGATCTCAGACAGAAAAATTGCAATGAAAATTAAAGCCTCGCATACGAGGAAGCAGCACAGACATAAAGAAAGATAAGTAAAAATTCTAACAAAAGCTAAAAGTGCCATTTTAAGATTTTCCTCTTTTTTCCTGTTTTTGGATCTAAAGCAAGCTTACATAAGACTGTGGAGGTGTTTATATGTGGAGGTTTATTTAACTTCGTACTAAGCTCTTTACAAAGGAATCACCTAAATTTGATTTCTGGAACCTTTGATTTGATGGTCTTCATATCTACTTGCTTTTTCTCTTGCAGTCTTTCCACAGGGATATTTTCACTGGTATCACTAAGCTTTGATTTAGACTATTAAATCATATTTTGCACTCCAATCTATCTACTGACGTTTTATTCTTTCTATGAGATAAAACCTCTATTATTGTCAAGTGGATCTGAAAGCATTTTCTGCCTTAAGGTGTTTGTCTGTTACACAAAGGAAGGAATAAGAAGAAATGAAGATGCTCCCATGGACATAGGCATTTGATCTATTATAAAAAAGTAATTAAATGCAAGTATTAAGCACTTTCTTTATTGTATTACCCTTAGCATTAGATAAACAACCCACCAAAACAGGGCTTCACTGTTTAATACCTAAGGGGAAAAGAGCCCTGGCTTGAGGTCTGCTTTCAAGATGAGGCTGAAAATCAGAACTAATGTTATAGAAACATTAGTCCAAAAGGAGGTACCATGCTGAGAGCTCCTGGGTGGAGAAGGACTGGTTGGAAGGTGGCAGGGAGCTGGGGTGCATCTGAGATGGGAAGGGATCAGCCCTGAAATGATGCAAGGGTTTCACGAGCAGCACTAGCAAGAAGATCTGTATCAGTATGTTCTGGCTTAGGATCTGTCACAGTCACACCATATGTAACAGTAACAAAAAATACAAAAATACTAATGTAAAACATTTTTCAAGGTCTATACTGGGGTGTTTCCAAATATGCTAGTGTTGGTAAAAAAATCCTGTCTTTAGCTGACGTAGGTAGGTACAGTTTTTGAAGATGATAATGACCTTGAATCTCCTGGAACTTCATTATTAAAACAGAATTAACAATACTAAAATGATCAGCAAGTGGAAATGTATCTGATACAGGCAGTGAGAGACACCAATGTATGTGGTCTCCATGCCTCAGCGCTGGACAGCTGCAGGGTGGCCCTTGTGGGGAGAGACTGGGGCAGCCCAGTGCTGGACACAGCCAGTCCCAGCCGGTTCCAACCAGCTCCACCGGCCCCAATGCAAGACACAGCTGAACCTCTCAGCCAAGCTTGGGGTGCCAGCTGGGGGGAAAACAAGTTTAAGAAAGGGCAAAAGGCAGCGCAGGCAGAGGAGGAGGAAGCCAAGGAGGGAGCAGCAGCAGAGGGACCCCGAGGCCACTGGAGGAGGGCAAAAGGTGCTGCAGGCCCAGAGCAGGGATGCCCTGCAGCCCTGGAGAGACCCCGCTGGAGTCGAGACCCACCCTGCAGTCCAGGGAGGGCCTCATACCGCAGCAGGGGATATTTCCTGCAGGAGCTGCGGCCGTGGAGAGCCCAGGTGGGAGCAGGTTGTCCCTGAAGCACTGCAGCCCAGGGAAGGGCCTGTGCTGGAGCACGGAGACATGTGAGGAGGGAGGAGTGGCTGAGAGGGGCTGTGATGGACTGAGGGCAGCCTCATTTCCTTCCCAACACCCTCAGTGTGGGGTAGAAGAGTTGGGAAGGAAGAGGTGAAGCTGGGAATGAGAGATGGAGTAATGTTTTGGGATGGGAGAAAGGGAAGAAGGTGTTTTATTTTTCACTTTTTTTTTTCCTCAGTACTGAACTGTTTTTAATGGGCATGAAGTTAAACAACTTTTCTCCAAGTCAAGTCCCGTTTGTCTGTGATGGTAACTGGCAAGTAATCTCCCTGTCTTTATCTCAACCCATGACCAATCCTATTTTCTCTAAAAAAGAATGAGTGAGAAGCTGGGTGGGAGTTTGGTTGTTAGCCACGGCTGACCCACCATAGTTAGACTGGAAACTTCTAATGAAGATTTCCTGAAGCAGTCTACAAGGTCTTACATTGAAATCCACGCAGAAAACCCTCTGTTTAGATTGGCTACATCTTTTTTAAAAACAGTCACATTTTAACGTACATACTCTTTCCTGTCCTCTTTTTCTGCAAAAATCTAAACCTATAAATTAATTGTCACCACAGCCTCCCTTGAAACCACTGATCGAGTTATGCTTCCTGCTATCTTGCGGAGTGTCAGTGCCTTCTGGTTGTCAATGTTCCCTGGAATAAACTGTGCAAGGCCACCAAATTTCCATTTCCCAAAATATCTTGTGCAGTTTAAATGCATACCCTTTGGATACACAGCAGTGGCAGACGCAGGAACTGGATACCTCCTAGTCCCTAAACACCACATCTGGAGATAAGAAGTGCCCTGATTGTAGTCAATTGCAGTCACCCTGAAAATTGTACTTAATTCAAGCCAGAGGAAGGTGAAAGAAGGATACATTTATCAATCCCAAACCAGACATATCTGCAAAGTTTTACAGAAGTGAAAAGAAGAAAAAATACATCCACCTGCCTCTAACCATTTGTCTTGCCCTGTGTGCTTTAGCTGATACACTGACAGGCTCTCTTCCTCTGCTGCTGAAAATTTCAGCTCTCACCAACAACTGAACTCTAAGATGACCTGCACAAAATCAATGCAGACATTTAGAATCATAGAATCATAGAATGGTTTTGATTGGCAAAGACCTTTAAGATCATTAAGTCCAACCGTTGATCCTTCTAGTTTTTTCCTTGCACAGCCTCACAGTAACCCTGTAGTCCTCCTGAGTTGCCTGCCCCTTCTTCCAAAGACTGTAAATTCTCCTCTTTTTTTTGAGTTCCAGCCAAAGCTCTCTGTTAAGCCAGGCTGGTCTTCACCACCAGCTTGGTTTTTGGCACACTGGGATGACCTGCTCTTGTGCCTCTAAGATTTTGTCTCGAAGTGTGTCCAGCCTTCCTGGACATCTTTGCCCTTCAGGACAGCCTCCCAAGAGGTTCTGCCTAAACAAGCCAAAGTCTGTCTGCCAGAAGTCCAAGCAGTTAGCAGTTCTGCTAACCCACCTCCTTACTTCTCCAAGAATTGAAAACTCTATCATTTCATCATAGCTGTGCCCAAGATGACCTCTAACTGTCACATTCCCAACAAGACTGTCTCTGTTTGCAAACAGCAGGTCCAGCAGGGCACTGTCCCTTCACCAGCTGTGTCAGGAAGTTATCTTCCACACACTCCAGGAACCTCCAGGACTGTTCCCTCTCTGCTGTGTTATATTTCCAGTAGACATCTGGGAAGTTGAAGTCCTCCACGAGTACAAGGGGAAGCAAATGTGAGACATCTCCTAGCTGCATGTGGAATATTTTATCTATCTCTTCAACTTTGTTGGGTGGCCTATAAAAAAATCCCACAATGATATCTACCTTGTTGTCCTTCCCCTTGATTCTCATCCATAAACACTCAACCCTATTGTCACTATTATTAAGCTCTAAACAAAGCATTTCCTAAAATACAGGTCACCCCACCACCTCTCCTTCCTTGCCTACATTCTGAAGAGCTTATACACATCCATTCTAGTACTCCAGTTGTATGAATTGTCCCACCACATTTTCATGATGGCAATTATATTGTAGCTTCCCCTCTGCACAATGGCTTCCAGTTCCTCCTGTTTATTGCCCATGCTACGTGCTTTTGTGTAGATGCATTTCAGTTGAGCTAATGGCTGTGCCACCTTTTTGCAGGGAGATGTCTTAATTTCTACCAGGCCGTTCTCAGGAGCTTCCATGGTTAGTAACCCATGAGAAACCCTTGCATCTTTGTTGCTGTATGGATCTCCATCCCCTACCTCCACTGAGACAACAAATGAAGAATCTCACCAGAGCACTGTCCCACAAATGTCTGTGCTCTTTCTATGAGCCCTGCTTACTCTTGTCCCAGGATCCTTTTCTTGTCTCTGATCCAAACAGAATGAGGACTGGCTATTCTGCTCATCATACTTGCTTGAGGATGCTGATACCTGTGGGTGTGGCACAAATATTTTTTTCTTGTGTCACCAAATCTAAACTTCTAAGAAGTCTCTAATGCGCAGTGAAGCACAGTGCCCTTTGCTAGTGAGTGGGGAAATTTCACACCTCTGATGGCTCTTAAGAGTCAGCTCTAGTATTTCACTTACAACATCTAGATGAACATTTTTTATGAAGATAGAGTCATGAGCTAAATGCAGATCATTACTGGTATTTGCCTGAAGTCAGATATTAAGGTCATCGAGGACCTTGGGTGTTTAAGGTTTTGTCCATTTTGAAAGATAACAGCCTGACAGAGAATAAGAAAGATATCAAAAGACTGTGCTGATGACTGTTGCATATTGCATCATCAGCCCTTGCTGAACTTGTGCTCCACATAAAGCTGCACTTGGAACCTTAAAGATACTGAGGCTGCAGACAGAAAGTAATACTAAATTATTTCTAAGAGCAATTGGGACTGAACAAAGTTTGCTGCCAGGATGGTGGCTACAGCCCAGCCTGTTGTGTTACCTCAGTGATCACAACATTTGCCTTCTCTACAGCATCTGTTCAGAATGAGATTTTCCCAGGCTGTATGTTCTATTAATATATTATTTAACAAACACTTGAAGGGGTGTGATGGTGTCAGGAACATTTTGGATAACAACGCTTTTTTCTCCCACTCTGCTGTTACTTCATTTGTTTCCCACAAGGGTACTTCTCAACTCTGAATTTGATCCCTGATATCTATGAAATGAAGAAAAAAGTAAGAAAAAAGCATATACTTTTTCTTGTTTGTTTAAATTAGGGATAAGTGAATCATTTGAACTCAGAAAATATATGTTACCCAAACCCAAACAGCTTTGTTTTTCGTTTAGAGTTCATTCTAATTTTAGTGAAACCTCAAACCAGTTATGTTAATTTTTTTTAATTACTTCATTAAAAATAAAGAACTGTATTGACTTTACACTTCATTCCCATGAGCCTCTGTGCTATGCATTGTCAGCACAACACAAACAAAATCAACCTTGCTCAAAAAAGCAGTTTCACCAGCTACCTCTTTTGTGGTCAACTGTCTTCCAAAATAACTTGTCTCTTTGTTGACGGCTGAAAACTATAAAGTTGGATGTTAAATTTGTGTATGACTAAGGCTGGAAAATTATTCTCACCTATCTAAAACATGAAAATGTATGTCAAAGCAACTGCATCTTCAGCACCTGTAATTTTTTTTTAATATTCATACCCACGTACGATATCACCCTCCCTCCTTCCCTTTCCCAGGCAGCATTCCTAAAAAGAGACATAGCTTCTGCTCTTGAGAGTTTACACATGTAAATAGCCAATGCAGATTTCTAGTAGAAGACCAGGAAGAAACCACAGGTTTCTTGTTGGAAGGTAACAGATGTTGAAACTTGGTAGAAAGGAAAGACCTGAAGCCTGCAGAAAACAGTGGATAGACAAGGTGAACAAGAAAGATAGGAATGGGAAAGGTGGGAGATTAGGAGGATTATGAATACCCAGTAGGTTTCTAGAAGCAGAGGGGGCTGCTTAAAGCCCCAGTAAGATGTCGTAAAAAGCTGCCAGGATAAAAGAAGAAACTCCAGGGAAAGGAGAGGACCAAAAGTCATAAAATCCAACTTCTCCTGCATTGGAGAGCAGTTCCTTTGCAGGAGAAAACTTGGAGTCCCATCGGTATGCCACTTTTTTCACACTTCATTTCTTTCTGATCCCAGATGAAATGCAACTATGACAGCTTATTTACTGTTGCACTTGAGACCTTGTGAGTTCTTCGAAGTTTTGCCTTCAGAGACTTTAAACTTATGGAAGAAGGATACAAAAAAAAGACTTTCATGTGACAACTTCCCTGTCCTTTGTCTGCTATAAGGATTGGCTAAAAAGTACATTAAATCCCTTTGTTTTTTCTTTAATCTCAGTTACAGCCCTTCTTTTTTCATTAGTTTCTTGGGTCCTGTGTTCCTGTATGTGCTTTTATTTTCTGTTATGGTTAACATCTCAGTGTTATTATTATAAGTTACTTTTCCGAGTTTCCCTTGGCATTCCTTATTTCCGATTTACACCAGACCTGGCATCTGTCTTATTTGGACAAGAGCTGTCTTATATTGTGTTATTTATACGAGATTCCCATATGTTTTTTAAGGAGGCTTCTTTAGCCTCAGAAAATGTGCTCATTTTTCTCTTTAATGATATAGGCTTTCTTTTCTGTCTTGGTATTCGTTGTCTCTAGTATTGCTCCTTGCATACTTTCTATGTCAAATTTGTAGAGTGACGTGTTCCTTTTGTATTTCATTCTTCAGCATGCTGTTAACCTTTTCTATCTGTATTTAGAGTTTGCCCTTTCACAGTTCATTGTCACAACATTTGCCTTCTGGGAGACACTCTTAGCCGTAATATCAAATCTAATTTTGTCTTGATGCCCATTGGAACCCATGTAACTTTTGTAGATTGTTATAAAAAATATGATTTCACCAGGACTGAATGCAGGGAATTAAACTCTGCATTTTGCAACCATTGCCATTGCTAAGAAATTTCATTCCAGTGTGACTTCTTTTTTGGTTAAAGTAATAACTTGCAGAGCTTTGGTCCTACCTAGGAGATGACTTCTAAATTCATTCATTACTGTGACTTCTGATACTGCTCAGTTTTGCTTTGTTTCAAATAAAACAAATACAAGAACATTGTTGAATATATGTCCCATATAGATACAAATGGAGAGACCAAGAGGAGTATCTAATAGCATGCATTAATACAGATGAAGATAAATGCAGACACAGAGATTTATTTATCAAATAAATCAGGTAAAAGTAGGAAACAGATACAGTTTCTCTTCACACCTGCATTTATACCTTACAGAATGTAGGCAGGTAAGAGTTAGTAATATGTAAATAAGGCAATATAGTTGTGTGACTAACATACATGTTTTAGCAAAAAATACAAGCCATAGACAGCTTTTTTTGGGTACATTCTCTCTTCTCCTGAGCCATACATCAGTGTGAAACAACCCCATAGTCCTTTGTACATTTTGTTATTGTTTTATTTTTGTCTATAAAAGTCTTGATATTGCAAATGTTGGGAAATGAAGTAATCAAACCCAGCATTAACTCCAGGGAACAGGGATGGGTTGACAGGAAAATATAATCTCTGAGCTATTTACAGGAATTGAAATTTGAAGCTCATATGAGAAATGTGTGCAGGAGTGGTAAAGAGGAGGGTTTTTCAAACGTTACCATTACCCTGAATGGGTCAACGGAAAAATTAAAAACAATCTAGGAGAAATTACATAAATATTCATCACCTGCTACATCTTCATCTTCCTAAATGTTAGACAAAGTTTTTGAGAAGAGGAAAGGTTCCAAGCATGAGTTATTGGTTGTGTCATAAAAAGGAAAAGGTTTGTGGTTTATTTTGAGGGGTTTCATCTCCAAATAAAAAGAGAGATGATAAGTAGATAAAATAAGGTACTGGAAGGGAGTTAAGGATAATAAATAAAGGAGGTTATTAGGCATGCTGTGTTACGAACTGGCCACTGCCTTCACATTTCCCTCCCATTCTTAAGTCTTCTGTGAAGCTTTTTGGATTCTGAATTTTTTTCCAGTTAACTGTGGAACTTGTATTGAAACAGTAGAAACTGAGTTTGTAGTTGCTATTAACTGTGTTGCAACCCATGAAACCCCTGTGCAGCCTATGAATCCCCTGTGGTTATTAGTGAAATCACTCACAGTTACCTTTTTTCTTGCTTTGAAAAGAACTGTGATACTTTACTAGTTGGTGCAATGGTGTAGGTAGCCCAGTTGGGGAAATGGAAATTCAGACACACCAGTTCTTGTCCTGCAGCTGTTGTACATGAAAGTGGTGGTGCAAAAGCTGTGAGAATTGCCTGGTTTTGGTCTTGTCTTTCTAAACCTATGAACACTAGAATGGACATTTGTGTTAGGTAAACAGAGTCAAAAGGATCTCTTAGGCAAGCCTGGTCTTGGAAGCCCTTGTCAATAAAGTTTTCACTTGACTTACCTTTCAAATTAAACTTGTACCCCCTAGAAAACCTGAAAAAATGGGTGGATTCTCTCACAGAAACTCAGTGACCTCCTGGAGAGTGAAACTCAGTAAAAGTCTTGGAAAAACAAGATGTGCTTGCATTGTGTGAAAGCAGCCGCAGCTCCGAGCCCTAAATGTCTGCTGAAGCATCTAGACTGCCTAAAAAAACTGTATCACAGGAGTCAGAGTCACTTTGCTGTATTCTGCATCCGCTTACGAGCATTTTACTCCACTATAACTCTAAGAACAGGAAAGGTTATTAACGGATGCCAGAAAATGTGAATTCAATTACAGTATATTGCAAAATCCTCAGATGTAAAGTAGATTTACAAGGTACAGTGTATATAATACACCAAGTAATAATAATGAACATAATTGCCCTTTTATAATATGGATGACATAAGGAAGAAAGGGGTAAATTGTTTTTGTGGCTTTTATGTTCAGAATCAGAAACTCCTGAGCATGACTGATAAACAGAGCTCACTGAAGCCCATATAAAATAAATTTTTAATCAGAAAATATACTACAACTCCTACACATTTTCAGCAATTTTTGAACAGTTTTTGAAAGTCAGTGAATATAAGGGTACACATTTGGGGGGAGGGGAAGGTGTTACATTAAAAAATATATTCTTTTAACTTGCAATTGTTATCAGCTGGAATTGCAGGCAAAAGAGACCATAATGTCTCTATTTTGTTTTTCTTATACCAAGAGTGGCTCAGGTTTTTTTTAATAAGAGAGAAGTTTATTTCTTGGATTAAAATTATACAGTAATTTTCACCCACATATATTCTCGGGCAGCATGGTGAGACTTCAGTCAACAGGAAAATTCTCCCTAACCTTTCCAAGGCCACATTTTTTTATCTAGTAAACTATCCAAGTCATGTGGAGCAGTTCTGTCTGGAAAAAGAATATTTTGTTATCTACTTATTTGGTTTCTCATGCTGTCACAACATTTCAGCACTGCTAAATATTTTATTCCTGTTTCATTGGCAGAACTTCACAGCCCAGAAGTTGTCTTCATTAACTTCGAGGGCCATCCTCCTGACGGTTTTTAAACTGTTGTCTCTGTTCATACAGGCAGTAAACCCATAAGCTTATAAGCACATGCAAGAGAACAGTTCTTCAAATACCACCCATCTGAGCATGCTCCATAGCCATTCCCAGGAAGACTACCTGGGGGATGCCTGTGGACTCACCTGCTAAGTTTAGACACCATATAGGTGAAATATATAGTCTCAGATAGAGACACTAACATATTTAGGACCTTAAATAGTGTTGAAGTAAAGCCCTTACATACACTGAACACAGAGATCAGCCCATGTTGAATACAGACTGTGTAAAGATGTCTCTCTCTCTCCTGTCTTCCCAGTACATTATAAATCTCTTGTGCTGCCCTTATGTGCTTGGCAGTAGACAGAAAAATGCAATTGGGTCTTTTCTAAAATGGTAAGAGGAGCAATAGACCTCATACAGTGCAGACAGAAATTGTCAGAGCCACTGTTTTCCTGCACATGGCAATTCATGTTCAGGAAGTCATACCAAGTAGCAGACGTGGTTTCAGCAAGCGGGAGATGTAACCACCCGCACTGTGGGCTGCCTTTCCTCCCATAATGAAACCTCAGCTGAGATGCCACTAGTCCCATTTATTTATGGGGAATCTTCATAATATTGTGTAACCCAGTACCTCCAGTGTTGCCACTGCTGACAGTAAAAAGATTACACGTTTCAAACTAATGCTGCAAGGCCTCTGTACTGGGGTTTTCCAGACTTGCTGTGTCTGGGCTTGTGTAGGCCATGCCTTGAGCTTTGGTTTAGATTACAGTAGTTGCCTGGTGAGCAGATAACTATAGTCCAACTTGTCTTGTTTTGCTTTGATTTGTATAACTGTGTGGTGTAAAGCCTATTGGTGAAATAATGTGGATACATTATCTGTAAGTGACAGGTAGTGTTAACAAATACTTAATCTCTCTAGAATGAACTATCTATGGCTCTAAAATAATGATGTGGTACAGAGTGCAACTGTGAATAAATAACACAGGCTTTGAAAGTATAAGCAATGGATTATGCAAGAGGCTCTACAGTTATAAAAAACTGAGCTATGTTCAGTTATAGACTGTTAAATGAATGCAACTTCAGGAGCTAAGTAAGAAAAGATTTTGGGGATAATAAACTTAATAAGGATCAAATATCCACTATATGTAAAATCTGTAACATAAAGTAAATTCAGGAGTAATGTGGAACTGCAGTCCAATAAAGAAAGATAGAGCGCAGCGCATGCTAGAAGTATAAAAATTGCCTTAATTGGATGAGAACAAATGAACTCCCAGCATCCACATTTCAGTCCTCTGGCAAAGACCTTTGGATGATGAAGATTTGGTGAAACCCAACCCCATTTTCCTTTTTCTCTAGAAAAACTGCTGCCATTGACTTTGGGACCCAGAAGAACAATGAAAAGTTGAGCAAAACATCACAGAAAAAGGGGTAAGTGATAGAAGAATGTGTATAATAATCTTAATGATATCACATCAAGACTTTCCTGTATTAATTCAATAATTTAGTCTGTGACTGTCAGTATCACAGAACCAATAACACATGCTTGCTCCATTTTTATTAGATTGTTAAAATTTTAATTAAGCCAACCATGAATTCTCAGTTTTGCATATAAGATGTTTTTCTTTTTTTCCATAATAAGGTTTGTAGTACAACCACAAGTAATATGGTGGTTAGGTATAACTGAAAGTTATATGTAGGAAACACACATTGAACAATGTATCTTACATCTAGGAACTGAGAGCTTCATAAACCTAGACCTCATGAGTGAAAAATAATTATTTTTTTAAATAAATTGACATCTTTCCTTTTAACAAAACAAAGGCACATTAGAAGAAGCCTTAGTCTTTGACAAGGGCAAAAGATCCTTGAAATGATGAGCCCTGGCTTGTAAGTACAACTTGTTAGGCAATGGCTTCTCCCTCTAATGCTCTCAATTTTCATATGAATTTCAGAGGGAAAACATAGTCTTTGGCCTTATCTTGGTTCCCCATCTTGTTTGGAATAATTATTGTTCCCATTTCAAAATACACCATCAGTTCAGACAGCATTGGAAGTGACCTAGGGATTTGACTGTGCAGACAACATCAGTCTTCCAACTAAATCAATGAAAGATATTCAATAAAGTACAGATGGTCTGGTAAATACTGCCAAGCAAATATGTCTTAATACTAATTAATCAAAAACAGAAGTTATGAAAATGAACTTAATCACCAATAATTTCATCTGTCTGGCAAATTAAGCCTTGAAAATTGTTAATATTTTTACATCCTGGAGTTGTGCCACTACAACACGGGTGACTGCAATCTATGAAGCCTTGAATGATCAAACCTTACATTTTACACACTAGAAACAGTAGGCCTGATGCCCATCTTCTGTTCCTAGCAGGCAGCTCGTGGACAACCAGAACATGTGGGTTTTGCACCTAACCTGTCACATACCTACAAAAACATAGAATACCATATAATACCAGGTTGGAAGGGACCACAAGGATCATCTAATCCAACAAGCTTTTTGGGTGGGCACAAAATTATGTCTACAAGTTCTCAGTGGTTGTTAGGTAAGTCTAATTTTGAGGATAGACAAAATAAGGAAGAGGTTATAATTTGAACACCACTATCTAATAATGTGGGTAGTCAGCAAAAGGGACAGACATAGTCTCTTTGGAGAACAAGATTGAATTCTAAAATAAGTATTTCTCTGGTGAATTTAGCTCAGAGACAGAAAATTCTCCCTATAGGACATATGGAAAGGTCAGCTCAGGTATGGTTAAAATGATGCCTTGAAAATGAGAAAATGAACTAAGTTGGATAACAGACAACTTGGATACAAGTGGGAGGGTGTGGGGAGCAGAGAGCACTCTGCTTTGTTACCTCTGAAGCCTCTGCTCTCACAAGACAGCTAATCCAGCTAAGCTGCCTGTGAATACAACTGACTGTTGGCTCTGTCAAGAGGTTGGATAAACAGTGAAAATGTACTTGCAATGGATTTCACTTGACTTTGCTTTTCCACCTAGGAGGAAATACAGTTGATAACAGAACTGCTGAGAGGTATACAGATTTTTTTAAAGGAAGTAGTTGAGTCATCACTGTCAGTAACCTCATCACTTTGTTTTTCTTGCACCTACAATTATCCATCATGATTTTAGGTGATTCCTCCTCTTGCTGTCTAGTCTAGTTATCATTGTGCTGGAAGAAGAAAGCAGTGCTGGGTACTCCCTTTGCCATTTTCTCTCAGGCCATTTAGCTCTTTGAAATCCCAGGGTAGAAGGCTGGCTGATCCTCAATTTAGACTGGCTCCTAGCAAATGAAGGTTCCTTTCTGAAATGGTGCTATTCTGGAGATGGAAAAAGGAGATCATAAGAACTGACAGCCAAATGTGACTCTTGTTTTTCCTCTCTGTGGCAAGTTTCAACTTCTCTATTAGAACAGCTTCTGTATCATAACCCACTTCATGATGAATCTCTACATCACTGAGGTGGGTATCCCAGCTGGGGGTCTCACATACAGCTTCTCCCTCTCTATGCATCTCTGCAACATCCATCAGTAGCACATCAGGTATGTAATGATGTGCCCCCTGCAGTCTTTCTGATGTCAGGGCAATGCTCAGTATAGCACCTGTGACTGATTTCTGTTTTTGTGAAGCTTTAGTAGCATACTGGAGTGAAATGCTCCAAGAAACCTGCTCCATGGATAATGCTAATGCTAAAATAAGATTTATTTGCTTTATAAAGCTTTCAAAATAGGTTCTTCCAGAAAAAACTCTCTTCCAGAAAACTGTCAGACCAATCAGCTTTGTCACCAGAAGTCCATTGGTTTGTTCCTAAGTCTAGGCATCCTTCTATTCACTGGAAAAGATAAAAATAATTTCTTGCATTTTTTTATAAATAAATCTGTGAAAATTAAGATATGGATTGACTTCTATAATTTGGCTTGATGCGACATACTCAATTAATCATCACATACCTTGCTTTGATGCAGAAACCTGCAATGCAAATTGGAAAGGTGGTGCATAACCAAATGTTTGCTCAGAAAGCCTTGATTAAGGATTGAGGAGAATCAGAGTGAATAATATAGGCTGGTCAGCAAAAGAGAATAACAGACAAACCTGTGAGAATGACCAAAGAGCCCTCAAAGAGGAAGCACTTAAAATGCTATTGTCTAGCTTACTAGCTTTTCAGTTGAACGAAGGATAACAGGGATGTTTAATCAAGCATGTTTGGACAACATTTTACTTCTTCTGATAACTTTATTTATCTGTCATTTCTTTTAAGTGATGTGAGTTGTATTCTTTCTGCTCCCGTGTTCTTTCTGTCTGCTGGAAAAGGAAATGTTTGAGTAAATATTGATTAATCCCCTCTTCTAAAGTGGAGATTTATTTGAAAGATACTGTTCTGCTTTGAAAAAATAAATAAACAAAAATGCTATAAAGTTCCCTGCCTTTTAACAATTTCACAATGAAATTCTCTCACTTTACTGATAAATCTAGTTGTCATTAGTATTATTTTTATGAAAGCCAGACAGAAATATTGATTCTGCACTTTCACAACTGCGTTTCTTGATTTCACCTCACCATCAACACCAAAGGTTCATAAAGACATGTGTAGCTTATTTATGCCCTCAGTGATTTTCTTCTTAATAAGCTTCTGCAATATTTAACTAATTGGAAAGAAGACACATGTTCTTCTATTGTTCCTTTCAATATATTGTTCATTTCTATGCTGAATAATTTTTTGTAAGCAGAATATTAAAGTGTTGCCATGATCCCTTTGAAATCCTGCAAAATACAATCTGCTGCAGAAAAAAGTCTGTTTTGAAATAGTTGCTTTCAAAATTAAGCTGTTTCTAGATGTATTGGGTTGGCCAAAAAGTAAATTTGTTTTTTTAATAGATGGACATACATGTCTTGAAATGTAACTAACTTCATTGTAAACCACAAATCACTGTGTTACATAATGACATAACAAAATGACAGGCTGACAGTTCAAGCTTGGTTTAGAAAGTGCACAATTTTGTTAGCAATTATTTATTTAGCATCAATTTCAAAATGGAAAATCAAAAGGAACATTTTCATCATATCTTGCTCTATTACTTCTGAAAATGAAGAAATGCTGTGCAAGCTCATAAAAACTTATGTGATGTGGATGGTGAAGATGCCTTAAAACTATGGCAGTGTCAGAATTGGTTTGATAAATTTCGGTCTTGAGATTTCGATGAGCACCTTGCTCAGGAAGACCAATAGAAGTTGGTAACAAGATTTCTCATAATCTTAACATACCAAAACTGAGCATTGAAACCTATTTAAAACAACTTGGATACATTAGGAAGCTTGATATTTAGGTGCCACATGAGGTCAAAGAAATTAATCTCACTAAGCTCATTGACATCTGTGATTCACTCTTGAAACATGAAGAAAACAAACAAATTTTGAAGTGTGTGGTAACAGGTGATGAAAAACAGATCATCTACAGCAACAATGAACAAAAAAGATAGTGGAGCAAGCATGAAGAACCAGCTCAAAGCACTTCCAAAGCAGATATTCACCAAAGGAAAGTTATGCTTCAATCTGGTGGGATTTCAAAAGTATTGCTATTTTGCATTGCTTCCAAGGAATCAAACTTATAATTAGGATGTTTACTGTTGCCAGCTGGATAAATTACCCAGAAAAAAAAGCAATTCATTTTTGGCCAACCCAATAGCAACTATAATGAGGAGTTTCTCATCAATTAAATAGATGTCATTCTGATTTTCTTTTGTCTCCCCACATTACCATTTACTATTACCTTCCATCCTCTCTTTTAATCACAGAATTATAATTAAGGTTGGGGAAGCTGTGAATAAATTAATCTAAATTTCAATCCTATATAAGATTTATGTGTTGAAGTAATAATTTGATCAGACATCAATCTAGGTGGTATTATAAAATTCACACTTATTAACATCTCAAAATTAAGTGGAAAGATTTTTTATCAGCCCACACCTGAATGGAGAGGTCTTTGTTTTTAAGTACTAGTGGAAACTCTGAAACCTATTTTATTTTTTTTTTAGAACTGTAGTGATACCAGCATAACACAAAGTCCCAGACCTGGGAGTGCTGTAGTTTGAAAAAAGATTAAAAAATCCTATACTTCCAAGAATCTGAAACTTCTCTGCTAATTTGGTCAAATGGTACAAGTGTCTTTGATGAGTGTCTTTGATGCCTTTATTTTAATTGTACACAGTTAAATGAAGCAGGTGGCCGTATGCTCTATCTCTATTTTTCTTTGAATGGTCACCTGGTTTGGAACCAGCGTTGTTTGATCACACAACTATGCGAAGAACAGGATTAAGGTGCAAAACTCACTTTCCAATCCTAAACTTATTAAATAGTTATTTTATGAGAAATATAATTTGATTTTCAACTGTCATGTTTGAATTTACCTTCACTGGCATTCTTCAGATATACTTCTATATCTGCTACAGCATGAATAATATTTTGGGATCATCAACACTTCTGCTCTCAGCCTCTCTTGTCTCCAGCACTTGCTCTTTGACCTTTTTTTCTGTGCAGAGATGTATTGACACCTGCTCAGGTACCATTTCCAGATTACTAATGAAGCTGTCAGGGAGAGAAATAGTTGTTCCATCCTGAAACTCCTACTATTGGATACTACAACATAAAATAACTAGAGTCTGTTATTTCGATTTTTTGGACAATATTTACACCTTTGTCACTGGTCCATCGCCCATGTTCTCCTGCCTGCCTGCTCCCTGACTCACCTCTCTGCACAGTTCTTTTATGTGTCAAATGAAGTAAGTATGCAAATACTCATTCTCCTCCTTTTGTAATTTCTCTGAAATTCTCCACCATCATTCAGGCTTGCCATCTTTGAAAGCACAATTAACTCCAATATCTCTTTTCCTTCATCTTGTCACCAGATGCTATTGCTCATTTTTTGCCTTTTTTTCCCTCTTACCTTAATCTCTGTTTCTTGGATAAATCTCTTCCCTTCCCTTCCCTTCCCTTCCCTTCCCTTCCCTTCCCTTCCCTTCCCTTCCCTTCCCTTCCCTTGAGGAGCCTAGCATCCTTGTAGCAAAATTTGTTAACAAAATGAGTTGTTATGGTTGTGTAACAGGCCTGCTGCTCTTGATGCCTTTTCTCTTGGTGCACCAATCTGCTAGTTTTCTCTTATGCTTCAAAGTCTTCCTTTAAACTCACTTCTTCCATGAGACTGACATGTTTTACCTAGTCACAGAACTAAGTGCATTTGAAAGCCTCATTAATAAGTACTCAAACAGTTTCTGCAGATAAGATGTACAAAGTGCTGAATTTGGATTATATTTCCAATTTATGTTAACTCTAGTGCAATCAATCCATCATGGCCTTGTGTAAAGATGGGAATATTACTGACCTGAAGAAATGGCTATAATGGAATAGCGAGTGTTTAAAAGTGGCACAAGGAGCATATAGAACCTTGGACATGTCTGTCATGTCTGTCTGATCTCCCTTTGAGAGCAAAAAATAATTCCCAAAGAAACTAAGCCTCTGCTTTGTGAGAGTAGTGAACATACAAATGGTTTACAATATCAGCTTGCTTGAGCTGGCATGCAGCATTTTGAGTCTCGTAGCTTCAGGCAATAACTTTTAGAGGCAAGCAAACTGATATAAAAACATAGGATAGTGCCAGAGCAGGGTTATCAGGCATCTCAAAATATTTATAAATGTTTTACTTGCACATTTCTGCAGAGGTAAAATGGAGAAGGTGGAACAGATTAACAGCCAGGTGACAAACTATGTTATCATCAGCCTTTGTGACTTCTGAACTGAGTTATAATTGACTGCCCTCTTTAAAACTGCAAGCCTCAGCATTGGATGAGCTTTCCTCTCACAACTAATCTCCACAGTCAGTTCAGAATATGCCTTTCATGGCTGTGACCCAAGACCATGCTCCACTACGTTACATGCTGCAGGTTTTGTACAGATATTAGGTAGACTACGCACACATGGGACCTGTAAGAATTTCATTCTATTTCAGCTGATAAGGGGGCCTTTTATCCTTGCTGTGGTGAGTTATTACAGAGTCAGGTACTCCTTAAATAGACAGGATGGGTTAGGATAGCCAGCTGATGTGAATGTATTATCATTGTTCCGTTGCAGTTAGCTCTTTCTCAGCATGCACAGAAGCCCAAGGTAACAGCAGACAGGGTTATCTGCACACAACCACTGAGAGCAGAGCTGTTTCCTTGTTCTTAATGTCATTACAAAATTAATAGAAAGGCCTGCAAAGCCCAACCTGCTGTGAATATTTACGATGAGGACTAAGTTTTCTGATCAGCTAATACAGTCTAGATTGCATGTGTTTCCACTTGAATTGGAACAGGAAGACTTCTGTTATGCTGTCAAAGTATTATTTTTACAAAATATTCCCTTCTGGTGTCAATTGGTCTTCATCATGCACATACTATCAATTTAGTCTGTTTATATTCCACCTACTGTTATCTGAAATTATTTCATAGATGGAGCGAATTCCCAATAAAATATGCATGAAATTAACTGCCCTCTTTCTCTCATTAACAGTAATAGCACTTACAGCAAATGATTCCCCATCCAGTAAGATTATTTAAAAAATAATAATAAATACCCAACCTGATTTTATTAGGAGGATTTCCTCTATAATTTTGGTAAAACTGACATGAGTACATGAATAAATTGCTTGCTGTCTGTGTGTTCATTCATATGAATACTCACTCTGGCAAGCTGATTTGATTTACTAAGTGCAATCATTTCACTCTTTCTTTCCCACAATAAAGTGTCCTGCAGAAAGAGACTGTCAATTGCATCTTTTGTGGTTCTTTCAATAAGAAATGATAGCAGTATAGACAAAACTGGAAAATCTGCAGAGAAACAGCTTCTCACTCCTTTTTGCTTGAAATTTATGTTAACATATTTGAAACATTTCAAAAGCCGAAAATATTATCTCAAACTTCCAACTTTGCAGCAAGCAAAGCTCTACATTCAGATTACAAGACAGGTGAGAGTCTGGGGAAATCACGCTATTCCCATGGTAAGAGCTGGCTAGAGACATAGCATGCAAAACTGGTCACAGTGGCTTCAGAAGAGGAGTCATTGTAAAAGCCCTGTTCATTAAGTAGTGTCCATATCCCACACAAAGAAGGCAAAAAAACCCCATTGGAATTGCCTGTGTCGGCATGATTTGAACTGTGACTATTCCTTAACTGTGTCTGCATATCAAATGGACTCCTTGGTAGGCAAGCAGAGTGCAAGGCATGATGTCCACCTGATGGGAGCCTGAAGGAGCATGGAGACATACTTCTGTTCTTGGCTCTGCACTTAATATTTCCAATTGTACTATCGCAAAGCCTAGGAGACTTGTTTTTTGCTCTGGAGTCCCTTGGGAAACACACTGTCTAGGCAAATCACAAATATGTCTTTCCTAAGGAACACATAATGTAAATAGGAAAGTGGATGAACAGACCTAGATCAATAGGGAACACAAGTGAAAAAATTCTGGTTGGAGTGTTTTACCATTTGTCGTTAGCTTGGAACAGAAGTTTTTACTGGCATTTGGCTCTCTAGAGCAGCAGCTCTGTCATACTTTTGAGCATATGGGACTTAGAAGGCACTGCTGTCATAAAATGATGCTTTTAGAATTTAAATAGGTGGCACTAGAAAGATGGCGAACAGCAACATGTTTATTAATTGAACCATTCAGGTGAAGTTCTTTTATGAAATGTTCACTACTGCCAAGCTTTAAAGTGAAAGTCTCTCCAATGTCTGTAGGACTAAAAATGTGTCTAAAGGTATGTCAATAACATAGTGTAGAACAAAAGCTTTAACATCTCATAGAAATTCATTAATGGAGATGTTTCTTGGAAGCTGATATTGAGCTTTCACAAACAACCTCAGACCTGTTAATGGGAAAAATGTTAGCAAATGTTTTTTTTTTATTGTTAATATTTTAATGGGAAGAAGACCACAGAGAGTTTCATTTGCAAGAACTTGCTCTTTCAGAACAGATAGTCTGTTGTTTGCTTCTAGCACTGCTCAGTGACCAGCTGCAGCATCAGATATTAATGTTGGGATTTTCGTGCACTTTTGGTAGAAGAAAAATCTAGTTTGGAAATGATCAAGTCCTGTGTGGTGCTGAGTGCTACTTTATAAAAGCTTACCACTCATGCGAGGTTTAAGTCAACAAGAGGCAATAGCAGTAAAGCAGATGTGTTTTGAGTCCTAATCTTCAAATCTTGAGTCTGAAATGGTTAAGTCAAATTTCCAGCTTTGACACTGATTCAGCCCCTGCACTCTGGTGAACAAATTTCACTGGTGTATTGCATCCTACCCATGAGTGACAAGCCTGACTGAGTCAGGTAGTTAAACTGGATGGAGTCTCTTTGTGTTGCCAGAGCAACACAAAATTCAGGGTGAAGACTGTGACACAACATTTTGGTTTTGATTCCCCTCTATAAAATGTACAAAATAACACCTCCTTCAGCAGATGCTGCTGAGTTTATTAACTAGTGTGTGCATTCAAAGTGCTGAAGAGAAGCAGAGGTTTTATGGTTGTTATGAATTTTTTATTATTACCGAGAAATTTTTAAATAATAAACTTGCATATTAAATGGGAATTGAGCACAGTGTTACAGTAATCAGCAAATGGAATAGTTCCCAAATTGTTAACTTAGCCTATGAACCAAAACTTACCCTCTGGAGTTCCTCATATTTGAGTTAAGGTGATCATTTGTTGTTCTCCGAGGGTCACTGCACTCACCCTTGGTGCAGAAGCTCTAGGAGCTGCATCAGACCATGCCCTCTTTTTTGGTCTCAGGCTCCAAGTCCTGAAATAGAATTTTCCTTTGGCAACAAGGTGTCTGCAATGTATGAAAGTTCATGGGAAAAACGACTGCCTTGCATTTAAGTGCCATGATGGCTGGATTGATGTATGTATGAGAAATAGCAGTCCATTAAAATATACTGTGACACTGCCATACCACATGGGCTTCAGTGGTCAGCCAACTGGTAATCCTAACACTCCAGTCCTAGTGAGGATGATTTTTATTGTGAGACAACTGACCTGAAAGAACAGGCAACAATATTGCATTGCTAGTTTTCTGTAAATAATGGTGAAAATAAGATGTTTGGTAAAGCCTTGAACCTGCAAGGAGATATTATGTCCATAGCTGATGTGATCCTGTGTACTCTTACTGATGTCAGTACTCAAAGTTATTTTTGGTAACTAATGTTAGGCATGGGCGTTACTAGGCAATTACCTATTCTTTGCTATATTGTGTGTAGCCTTATGAAGCTTCTGTGCATTTGGTATCTGTTGTTTGGCATCTTTATTTTGTCACATGATATCACATCTATTTCTATGATGTTACAATGTAACATTTTTTACTCAAGTGAATCTGTTAATAAAATAAGAGATTGTTTAAGAAATGTTTAATTATTAGTGTGGGCAGCAAAATAAAATTAATTGGCTGCAGGAAGTGCTCTCTCTGAAAGAAAATTAGTTTGGTGTCTCTCCTTTAACTGTTTTTCACAGCCAGTGGATGGCTAAGTGTCCATTTGTCCTTGGAAATAAGTGTGACAAAAGAGGTTAGAACACAGAAGTTCTTTGAGGAAGTTTTTCCCTAATAAGAATGCTTAATGAGAAAAAATCAGTAAATGACTCCATTTGATATGGTGATTAGCAATAAGAAACAACATGGCACAGTATTAAAATATGTCAGTCAAAAATGTCAAGTTCATGAAAATGGTTACTCATGACTTTTCTAGAAGATCAATGCCAATCTTTAGAGTTCTAGTTCTCTCAACTTCACCCACTCCGTTTTTCTTTTACAATAAGTCTACCTTAGACAAAAGAGATCCTAAAATAGCAACTTTTATAAGGGTTATAGACAGACAAATTACAGAATGATGAAACTTGCCTTACACAAGAAAATTTAAAGCTTTGTTAAAAGAAAATATGACTGTAAATGGCAAAGCACAACATGCGTGATCTGATTTTTTCTCTCGTATAAATATGGCTGAGTTCTGTGGGATAGGGTTGTGTGTATACATACACAAATAATGAATATGTGTGTAAGAAAGTTGCATTAAATGGCTTTTGCTGCACAGGAATGCTGGTAGAGGATCTTATTTTCTTGGTTAGTTGCTTGATTATTGCCTGGTTCACAGACATGAGCATTCCTGTCACAGACCTTCAATCAGCATCTCCTTATGAATCTGTTGTACATCTTCAAATGAACAAAGGAAGACAGATAAACACATCAGCTTAAAGTAGCAAAAGTACGTGACCAGTTTATGGAAAATGCAAGATGAAAACATGAAGGAAAACAATACACAGATAGGTTGCATAATTTGGCAAAGTGCTTCCAGCTACCAGCAGCTACATTGGGATCACTGTGTTGTATTGCTCCATGTCAGATCTCTTCTATTTTTCCTTTTCAGCAATTGTAATTAATTTTTTTTTGTCTCCTTATTTACTTTTTTTCTGACTTAAGTGGTTTTGACCTCATGTTTTAAGTCCTGCTATAGCATCCAATATTTCTTTCACTCATTTGATATTTTGTTTCCTCTGTTATGAGACTTTCAATATAGATAAGATTTATTTCTAAATTTTTTTCAGAGAGAAAAACAATTTATATAGGCCATTGTCCATTTTTTCACAAGCAGTTTTTCAAAATGCCTTTTAAATTGATATCTATTTAACATAGTCTTGCTTCATTTAAACCCCATGTCTGTAGCTGAACAGGTAGAGGTTGGAAAACAAAACATTACTGGAACAGAAGAAAATGGTGTATCAACTTCAGTAAACAAAAGAAAATACCTGAAGGCCAAGTAAGTATTTTAAATGTTCTAACAGTTATATTTTTATGATTCAGGGAATATATTTACAAAAATGAGAGACCTAAATCAATGACAGACCAATAAATCATAATCTACCATTCTGCCGAAATTAATTTCATAGAATCAGAGAATGGCAGAATGGTTTGGGTTGAAAGGGACCTTAAAGATGTGAAGTTTGCAATATATTTGAACAGAAAGTCCAAAATTAGTTTTCTAGTAATTATAATCAATCTTATAGTATCTGAAATTTACTTCAATGTCAACAGTATGATCTTTCTTTGTCAGATTAGCAATGATCAATGCATCTGGCTTTCTTAATACATTCACGGTGTGTGCTGTATTAACTGAGATGAGAGGAAGTGTGTGGATTAGAGTATTATAATTCTGTTTGATCTGCTGTTCAATTTTTTTTTATCAAACAAGCATTTCACTTTATCTAGTCGTGACATCACTAAAATAACAGTAAATCCAGATGATTTGATGTGTTATGGAAAAAGGCAGGAGGTATACTTTATGTTTGAATTTGTTGTGGATCATTACAAAGAGAATTAGTGAGAGAATATATATTTACTGATATGCGTGTGTGTTTGTGTGTGTGTGTTGCTGAGAGAAGAAGTTAAGTGCAACCATGTTGTTTGCTATTGATTCCTGTATATGTCTTTGATAGTACATTTTTGTTTCCAGACAGAACATCTGGAAGAATTAAATTGGCCAATAGTGGACCATGCCAAGTGATTCTTGAGGTTTGGATAATTGGCCAATTAGAAAATATTATCTTTTGGTAGTGGGTTAATGAAAGTGGACTTGCGAAGGAGAGCGAGAGAGGCAATGACTGCTACTTTATGGCTTCCATTGACAGCTATGCCACAAAACTTGAAGCTTCCTCCATTTGGGGTGGGATTTGTCTGGTAATATGTAGGTGTCAAAAATATCAACATGGACCTCTGAGCAGGTCCTCATTTTAATCAACTTTTATAATCAAGTGACAACCTCTTTGAGTTAAAAAAAAAAAAGCATGTCTTAATTGAAATTTCCATTCACAGTATTGGCTGCATTTTCATCAGCTACAATGGGAGCCTCAACAGCTAGCTCTGATATAGCCAGGTCTGCATAGCCAGCTAAGAGGAGTTTGATGCCTCAGGTTCACCAGGAGATCCAGGAGAAGCCATGGAACCCGGTAAGTGTGTGGAGGCCAGGCCAGTCCATGGTATACACTGATTTCACTCTGTTACCTTGTTTGTCCTCAGCCACAAGCATGTGGCGTAAGCCTAAATCAGTTACCATCAAATTTGTTTCATACCATGGCATAAAGGTGATGAAACATAGATGATGATCACCTTCTCATTGGACCATCACTGTGATCTTTCACTGAGTGGAAAATCAGGGCCAATGGCCTCTCCAAAAGATAAAATATCCATACAGGTGATTTCTCTGCTTGGAAGAACTAAAATAAAAGAAGCAGAAAAGCTGTCACACATTGCATTTTCATTATGCTACAGAAACAGCCCACATTCCTCTGCAGAAGATATATTTGGAAAGCTGTTGAGTCAGGCTTACAATTTAATTAAGGCAGAGAATAAATGAAAGGAGAACTATAATAAAATATTAACTACAAGGTATATACTCCTACTTCTTAATCACTCTGCCAGGTTTGAAACACCACAATGTGACAGTGTTAATAAGTAAAGCAATGTTAATGATGGAAGATGGAGGAAGATGCTATCAAGTCTTGAATTAATATGTAGATACATCAATGATGTATCTTCATAACACTTCCCAAAAAATAGACTGCAATATTCCAGTTTGTTTAGAAAGTACTCATAAGCATCTTAGCATACCTACTCAACATTAATTAAAGATTAATTAAAGATTTATGGAAGATTCTAGGCTTCGCTTGTGATTTTGCATGGCTGGTAAAGCAAAAGCTGCTAATGAAAGAAAAGCTTAAAAATGTCAAGACCCCAAGATTTATTGAATTTCTGGTCATTGCCGTTTTTCTCTCAGTCTTCTTGGCTGTAAGTACCACTTTATTTGCAAAGTGCCTTCCAGAGGGTTAGCAGAAAGCAGAGGTTTTCACCCTGAAGTGCACTGATCAACAAGCAAAGCTCATTAGTGTCATTAGGACTCCTGAACACACTAATTTGCTATTTTTAATAGCCTCAGTTCATAGAATCATAGATTCATAGAATACCAGCTTGGAAGGGGCCTCAAGGATCATCTGGTCCTGCTTTTCTTGGCAAAAGCACGGTCTAGACAAGATGGCCCAGCACCCTGTCCAGGCAATTCTTAAGAGCGTCCAACGTTGGGGAATTTGTCACGTCCCTGGAGAGATTATTTCAATGCCTGATTGCTCTCACTGTGAAAAATTGTCCTCTTGTGTCCAATTGGAATGTCATCAGGAGTCTCTTGTACCCATTACTATCAACTTTTCCATGTAAAAAGAGAGCCTGTGCCTTCTTTGTAACCACCCTTTAAATACTGGAAGATAGTGATAAGGTCTCATTTAAACCTTCTTTCCTCAACACTGAACAACTCCTGTTCTCTCAGCATTCCCAGTCCTTTGATCTCGGTGGCCCTTCTCTGGACCCTCTCCAGCCTGCCTACATCTTTTTGTACAGTGGGGACCAAAACTGAATACAGTATTCCAGGCGTGGCCTGACCAGCACTGAGTACAGTGGGATAATGACTTCTTTATCTCTGCTGATGATGCCCTTGTTGATGCAACCCAGCATCCTGTTGGATTTATTTGCCACAGCAGCAACTGTTCACTCATAGTGAGCTTGTTGTCCACTAGAATCCCCAGATCACTTTCCACAGAGCTGCTCCCCAGCCTGCACTGCACTCCTAGATTATGTTTTCTCAGGTGCAGGGCCTTACATTTGTCTTTTTTGAACTTCATAAGGTTTTTGTTAGCTCACTCTATCCAAATCTTCCTGGAAGTTATCACAGATCATACACAAAGAGAGTGAACAATATGATGATAGCATATTTCATGTTATTCAACCCGACTAGAACTGGTTAGAAGATACATTTAAATAGTTATACATGTGTTTTCAGCTTCAGTTGAGCCAACAGTAATTAACAGATACATGTGTGTGTGTATGTATTAAAGAACATGCAATTAAAATATGCTTTGAAAATGTCAAAACATGTTGTTTCAACATGGTCCAACATTGATCAGCTTCCTTGACAGCTGGAGAGCTCACAGGAGTTTCAGATTGAATGCTTCAGGCTCCTATTCTCTCCTGTGTATTTGACTTTCCAGATGGACAACAATTCCAGGATATGCTATAATCTTATTGCTTCAGGGTTCAAATAAAGCAGGTCAGTGTACTGTGAATTTGATTCAGGCCAAAACTCTAACCTACAGTAGAAGAGGCAGTGACATTCAACTTTCATGAAGGTGGATGTTCAGAGGGCTGCAGATTAATACCAAGTTGACATCGAATATTTCATTTTGGTGTTACAAGTCAAATGCGTCAATTCAAATTGACACGATACAAAGCAGAGAATCGTCAAAAGTATCAAAATTCACATTTTCAGTGGAGTAAGCAACATTCTCTACCCATAACCAATCACCACAAGATTCTCCAGCATCACGTTTACAAAACCAATAGTTTCTCAGACATTGCTTTTTCAGATTTTCAATTCCATGATTTCTGGACAGCTGGCACAAAAAAGAACCAAACAGCCCTAGTCAGAACCAGTCTTCCAAGAGTAGCAGAATTAAAACTCCTGAGTGTGATCAGTTATACATTTTCCTAATCCTTTTCTCCTTTCCTATCTTCTTCACTCTCTGTCATTGGCACACACATTCACACGCACTTGCACTCCCGCTTTTGCATTTTGGAGACTCTTTTGTGCATTCTCCAGTCTCATCCTTTCTTTCTTTCAAGCACAGGTTCACACACACATACACGCGTGAGTGCACATGCACATACACAATCCTCTACATAGAGTAAAGCTTCTGTACTTTCCTTTAATCTTTCTTTCTCTTAATGATAGCTAAATCCTGTAAAATAAAAGATGATCTCTCAGAGGACAAGTGAAATGGAGAATAACATGTTTGTTAGTCTGGTGATTCTTTAAGTTGATCAAATTCCAACCTTTCTCATTCAATACAAATAAGCATAAACCAAGTGATTGCTCCCCTTTTAGCCTGGATGCTGGAGAGCCTTGGTGATTTGAGGAACAGTATAAAAGTTCTTTCAGGGAAGAAACTGAGCTATGCCAAGAGAATAACAGAGAAAGTTTACAAAACACACCACTGTGCCCTGGTCCCCAAGTTCTGGAATGGGGTAGGAGTTTTGTTGTACATAGAGAGACAACAGGATTTAAACATAATATTGTACAAAACCACTACATGGGTATTTGGGATATGTGAGAGCTCAGAGGGAAAATTAGTTGCTAGGCAAGATCATTGAACAGTTTTTACAGTAAGGCGACACCATATTGTCTTCCTGTCAACTACATAGGTTGAACACAGTAATAGTTTGCTATTCTTTGGAAATTTACCTCTTTTACCACCATGACCTATGGATATTAACTTGGATTTGATTTTATCCATTTCTAGTTTGGGAGAAGAAGGTTGTCGTTTTGGGTTAGGTTTTTTTTGTTTCTTTCTGCATCTTTCCTATTTCTTCATTTTCCACTTCATGCTGTTTGTTGGAACAGTGCCACAAAATCCTGACAGACTGTGGAGACACCAGCTCTGATGAGAGACAGGCCTGGGGCCGTTCTGGTGCCCACTGGTGGGTGTTCCCTGGTGCCAAGACGGGTTCAGAGCTGTGCTTGAATCTACTTTTTCCCTTAATACAAGCAGTCAAGATTTTAGTCCATAGAAAACGTCAGCATATCAGCATTATGCAGTCCGTATCCTCACTGCTGGAAAAGACAGCTCTTCTCACAGTGTGAAGGAAATATCTTTCTTCTCTTCCTACGCTGTTCCATCCTTGAATAATGCACCAAATCTTTCAGTTGTCCTGTTTCATAGCAGGACTTACTGCCCTACTAGGAAGCAAATTACAAACCCCAACTCATTTCAGATAGTGCCTCAATATTGATTTGTACATGAAATCCGAGAGATAAAGGTAAAAACTCTAGAACTCCTTATGTCATTCCAAAGGTCTCTCATTTCTCCTTTCCCTATAGTAAACTTCTACAGAATGATTTAAATAAATTACTTTTTTAGTTTACTCATTATTTAGCTTTGCTTTTGTCCTCCAAATACAGTAAACGTGTCTTACTTCTTCCATTTATATTCCTTTTTTTTACAGTCTTGTAGACTGCTTTACACAGAAGAAATAACCATAAAGCAGCGATGCTGAGAGGATTACCAACAACACATAAATATTTATATGTACTCCATGCTGAAGACTTTCCATTGAGTCCAAACACATGTATAATGCAGACATTTATATATAATTTTCATATGAAAGACTCAATAGAGATGAGACAGTTTCATGCTGTCTTTCATTTAATACACTGAGCTTGAAGGCCAATGATCTTTTCTTTTTCCTTTGAAGATTTATTTTTGTGCTGGCTTTTTGTCTTTGTGTATGGGGCTCAGTTATAAAGATACTTTAGAGCACCAGCCTTCTACCTCAGACCTGGTTCAAGTCCTAATCTAAATCAAACACGGGGAGGTTAGTGGTCTCATCATGCTCTCTAGTGGCTGCTTCTCTGCTGAGCAGCTCCATGCTCCAGGGAGGGCCAGCTCTGGAGCAGCAGTGATGCCAAAAGCCTATTGGAGCACAAAAGGAAAAACTGGAGAGTCGTTCTGGCTTGCGTCTCATCACTTCTAAACCATGCCTTAAACTTTCACCTCAGAGAACCAGAGAATAAGTATCTAAATGGCAATTATACCTTTTTTAAAAATAATTTAATCTCTTATCTTCCTGGCTCTATTCCCATCATTTGAAATCTAAAATTAGTAATGGTCAAACCGACAAAAAAATCTGGCAAACAAATCTTTTTTTTTTTTGTTACTTACCTCACCTGTACCTAAAAACTGAAATGAAAAGAACTATTGAGGTTATTGCGAAAGGTCTGGTTAACTTCAGTGCACTTTGAGCCATGGGGACTAGTATGGTTCTCACTGGCATTAAATTTACAAGTTATTATTACAAATAAGCTTGAAAACTGGTATGGGGCTCTCTTAGGAACAGATTTTTTTACACATTTTAGAATTATAGATCTGCTGCTGAAGAAGTCCTTGAAGTACGTAAATGACCCACAAAAGTTTACAAGGAAATTGAAATTGAAACCTTTAAAAATTTAAGAGAAATCTTAATGCAGATCAGAATTATTTTCTGAATTAAAAAAAAATGCAGTGGAATAAAACTGAGATCCAGCAAAAACAAATGAATCATCCTTTTGATCATGCCTCTAGCACAGACAAAGTAAACTACCATCTTAAGGAGACAAGAGTTTTGCTTTTCAGGGTTCAGCTTAATGCTGAAATATCATGCTAGCAACAGAGAGTGGCATCCTGATAGAGTGATTTGGCTGTGATTCCTAGGCAGTGACTCCTGGACGGTGCATGACCCCACTCCTCCTACTTGCTATTGCAACCTGGCCACACACTTCTCTTAATTCTCAGACACGGGTGGCCTTCAGCTACCCACCCTTTGCCATTTCCACTGAGGGCATGTGGCTCCTGGGAGGGCACCCCTTCTCTGCCGACTGCCAGCGAATGGGTTTGTTGATTTTCTTCCCCCACAGTGGGGGTGATACTGTGGGCACTTAGGAGAGAAAAATAAAAGTGATGCTTTCCATTTGTGGGATGTAGGTGGTCAAGGGAAACAAAAGCCCTTGTAGAAATTTTACATGAGAATGACAGATGGCTTCGGGGGTGTGGCAGACTCTGTTGATGTTAAAAGGATGAAGGAAGCCAAAAAAGACTTGTGACAGATGCTCTTGAGCTAAGGAGTATTTAAAGAAGATTACATTAACTTTATAAATGTTAGAAATGTTGCCTAACTTCAATTTTTTGTCAGTAGCTGTGTTCCCAGATGAATAAGATATGAGATGTTTCCTTCAATATGAAAAAGATGTAGAAATGTAATTAATACCACTTTCAATTTAGAAATGACTTCAAGTGAAAAACATTTGAAGCTTGTCCTCCAAGGGAGCTACCACACAGACTGCTAAGACCTAAATGCAAACCAAAGGAAGCCTCAGCAGTTTATAAAAATAATAGTCCTGACTGAAGACAGACATGTCTTTTAAAAACTCACTAAGACTAACAAGGATAAATGCTTCGGAGGCCTAAAAGTGCATAAAGTCTGAATTAATAATGGTGTTGGAAGATGGATGACCACCAAGTAGGTGTATAGGGTGGCTGTTGTCTTAAGATAAATTTCCTATTAAATTATTTTTTTCTGGTTAAATAGTTCATAACTTCAGGAGAGCTGGAGAACTTGGACAAAGGTGGCAGAGCAGCTGCTCACTTTGAGTCAGACTTGCTAAGAGTTGCAGGAGGTTTAGCTAAGGCCCAATTAAGAGAGGCTGTGCTATGGGCTCCTGCCTCAAGAGAGCTGACAAGCTGGGCTATTGTAAGGGGACTGGAGGTGCCATTACCTTAGAAACTGGAAGAAGAAGAATTTCATTAATGTACTAACATGTCTGAAAATTAAGACAATATTTCTACTTATTAGCAAACTGGGGTAAAGGATCTCGTTTCTGAAACAAAGACAGTTTTAGCAATGAGCAAGCTGAGATTTTTTTCCTTAGTCTTTGTCACAATAAGGGAAGGAATCCAAGAAAGACCCAAACGGCAGTTAGAATCTTTTTTTTTCTTAATTTCTTTTAAATGACACAAACTAAATGTGCTATCTTCCTACATGTATCTTCTTTTTTTACTGTTCTCCTAGATTTTGCCTCCCTCTCCTTCTTCCCTCAGTTGAGTTCATTTGGGATGGATTCTTACAGTCTTGCCTATAGGAAGGATTTCCGGTCTCACCAAACCAGGGGCCAACTGCTGTACTTTTTGGCCTTTGCCTGGTTTCCTTCTCCTCCAGCAAAGTCCTTTGGGCAGTAGTTCTGTGTTGGAGAGTGCTACTTGCTGTGAAAGGGGGAGACCATGAAAACCTTCAAAGTTGTAAAAGAGATTGGTTAAATTTGTTCTTAAAAATGTAGTTAAATTTAGAAGGGAAGAAATGCTCTATCAGATCTTCAGGTATCTCCCCAAACAGGAGGGTATTCTTTTTGGAAATAGTTCGTACCTTGAAAACTTGATCTCTCATTGCTCACTACATCTAAAATAATTTCAGAAGATTTAACACTGTGGAAATGTAAATGTTCATAAATAAGGAGTTATCTGCCTTTTTGCCTCTCAAGACAAAATACTTAAGAGCAAAAGAATTGTCCCTGTTTGTAGCACCAGCTTGATGACTACCTACCTCACTGACAAAGCTAAAAATAGTAGGATTAAATGAAAAACTACTTTTGGAGGAGAAGTACAGGATCTCTAGAAATAAAAAGGACACAGCTAGCATGTTTCTGCCTGAGAAACTTTGAGCTGATCATCAACAAAGAAGTCCAAATATTTGCTTGGAAATATTTTCACAGCTTGATGATGTCGTGCTGGAAAGTCCACACTCTGAGTCTCTCTATCCAAAAGCAGACTTGGTGCATGAGTGCGCATCTTGCTGCCAGTGAGTCATCTGAAAGATTTGTCATTCGGTTACAGTATCGAGGAAAGGGGCGATTGCAGTTTACACTGTGCAAGATTCCTGTAATGCCAACATTTGGGCAAATAATTCAGAATGTTGTGCCTGAAGCAGTGGATTGCCACAATGCTCACTGGTTATTTCTGTAGCTTACTTGCCTGCTGGATGCATGTTTACAAAAACTAATTAGAGTGGACTATGTTATTGACAGTGTTAGACTTTAAAAGGAAAAAGCTTACGGTATAATCTCTTTGCCTCAAGTGTGTTTGAGCAAAGATTACGTTAGGGGACCTGAAAGGAGCCAGCAGGAACAAACTCAGCAATTATTTTAACACAGTCAATCATTCCTATCTCCTATGTGACAGAGTGAAGTATTCCCATGCTGGTTACCTGATACTGGATTATACAGAGAGTGGAGATTTCTTTCTGTATGTACCATATCACTTTGGGCTACAGTTTGCTTCAGTCTACTGGGTTTCACATTAAATTTCAATATGAGTAACATACGTAACAGAAATCAGAACTAGAAAAGGTCATAGTTTTTCCTTCTAGTCCTTTCTAGCCCCTTCCATTTAAAGTTTAGACACCAATGCCTCTCCCACAGCAATTTTTTAAACCGTGTTTGTGTTTTCACAGAAACACAGAGTATTAGGAGTTGGAAGGGACCTCAAAAGATTACCCAGTCCAACCCCCCTGCCAGAGCAGGATCACCCAGGAACACGTCCAGGCGGGTCTTGAATGTCTCCAGAGAAGTAGACCCCACAACCTCTCTGGGCAGCCTGGTCCAGTGCTTTGTCACTGTCACAGTGAAAATTTTTTCCTCATGTTCAGATTGAACCTCCTATGCTCCAGCTTGCCCCTTGTCCTATCATTGGACATCACTGAGAAAAGCCTGATGTTTCATATGATTTCTACCAAGGCTAGTAAGAGGTGAATAAAACCTGTCAAAGCTAGAACCTTTACCTTTTTTTATGCTACAAAGGCAAAAGGCTGCAATCCAAATAATGTCTTTGATGGAAAGGAATCCCTGGAGAACATAAAGCTCTCTGTCATCTTCACCAGGAGAAAGTTATGTTTAGCAAACCCTAAGGTTTCACTCAGACAACTCTTGGCAGTGAAGGGACCTAAGGAACATTAGAAGCAGATTCAGTCCTACTTTATGGGCAGATAATTCGTGCTTCATTTCATGACATTTCAGAAACTTCAGTTGGATCTTTTCAATGTATGCCAGCTATGGTGATATCATTCATGTTCAAATCCTAATGATGGAGAACATCGTGTTCTCCAGAAAGATCTTTTACCAAATAATAGCACATATTTTTCACCAGGACCTTCACAGCAAGAAAGAAACAAAAGAGATTGGAGAGATTTGGCAACTCTGCTGGCATCATTGCTTCAGCCTCAGTGGAAATCCCATTGGATCTAAATAATAATAAAGAATGGAAACCATATAAAGCAATTCAGGATATTCGCATTCCCAGCCCATGTGTCCAATCTCAGATTAAAATGCCATAGATTGTACTCAGCACAAGTAGGAGAATCTGAGCAGGGAGGTAGGGTTAAAATAATAATTCCCCCTCTTCATGCCTTCATTTTGACAGATTTCTGTTCCAAATTTACTCTTTGCTGTGGAGGTTGTAACACAGAATGACATATCTAAGGGAGGGAAAAAAATCTATCACCAAGACCTTAGAAGAGAGGAAAGCTAGACTTTGATAAATAGGACTTTGCTCATGTTTGTGCTTTCAGCACTTTACTACAGTGAGTTCAGCATCACAGCAGTCTGTTTTAGCGGGTTCTCACATTCTGTCTGGTGATATTAGGTGTGTGTAGGTGGAGGACCAGAAAATTTTGGAAGGTTTTCATTTTGAGCTGTTGTAGAAGCCAGTTAATCCACTTTTGTTGTTTAGTATTCAGGTTCTTTTTTTGATGTAGGATTTGGTTTATTTTACTTGCAACTGATTCTGGAGCAGCACTCAATGTATGTAACACTGGCTTGCAACAGCAAGGTAAGTAACTTATTAACATTCATTTAGTTGTCACAGAACATCTGATGGAGACATCTTGTTTGCCTTCTCCAGTCCTAGAAAGCTGCCTTTTAAACATGAACTGTGGTGGCTGACTGTGCAGAAAAAGATGGGGTAAAGCAAGAATCACGTGCCAGGCTGTGGAAACACTCTCCCTAACGAGTATGTTACATAAATATATATATATTTGGGAAAACAGTCTTAGGGAGGCTTTATGCAATACTCTGCACCCAGCAACACTTTATTAGTGAGAAGGCATCAGGGTCTTGCCTGATGTGAAAACACAGTTTGGAGTACCATCCATTTATTTTTAGCACTGCTGGACTATAAACGTAGCAGTAATGACTTCCTTCAAACGTCTGTTAGAAATCTTCTGAGCATGGATCCAATTTAAAAAAGAAGTAACAAAAAGAACTGCTCCTTTGAGGAGTGTCCTCCTAACCAATGCATACCAAAGACAGGGAGAAAGCAAAAATTCTGAATCAGGATGAGTTGTCATTTGAGTTGTCACCTGGAGCCCCAATGTGGCTTTCAGACCTACTTGAACCATGCAAGAGTTTCAGATATTGAGCCCACACTCTCCCAGCTGCTGCTCTATGGACTCTGCACATCCTGTGTCCCTCAGCCTCACTCCGCTATTCAAACTGCAACTTCAAACTTCAAACTGCAGCCAAAAAAGCTTCTGTTCTTCACTGAGGGTGACATGCTTTGTTGTTGGCAGCAGAGCGAATTAGTGCTCCAGTGACAGCCAACCCATGACAGAAATGCCTTTGCAAGCTAGAGTGCTCAGAGAATCATAAGCCTGGGGAAAACACAGCCTGGAGAGAGGGAGCTGTGGCAAGCCAAGACAGGCGAGGACAACTGGAAAACCCCACAGGAAACATCAAAGGAGAAATACGAAGCTGAGGTTTGAAAAGGTAAATTTCAAAGCTGTTTCCATCTGGCTGCGCTGATTGCGCTGGAGCAAAGCAAATTGAGAGCAAGCTGTTTCCAAAGACTAATGAGACTTGCAAAGGCACAAGGCAGGCCAGGGACGCAGCGCCAATTTGCTGGGAATGTAAAGGCCTGCCTGAAATCCCTGCATGGATGGAAGGAAAATAAGGAGACTGGGGCAATAAGAGGGTTAAATACACACGTGCATAATTCCACCATCAACTAATGGTCATTCTCCTTCCAGAACCTCATTCCCAGAGGTAGACAGATGTAAAGTTCCCTACCCAACAGAAGAAGAAGCAAATGTACATCTCTAGAGTGTGGGTTGTGCCTTAGAGTAAGGGATTAGAGCTTCTGCTCCTCTGTATGTCAGCTCTGAACTTTTCTTAAGTTGTGAGCTTAAGCCTTACTCCTCAAACTCATAGCCACCTTGGGAATTACTCTCCAGGTCTCTAAGCCCTCACTGAGCTTGGGATTTGAACAGAAAGTTTTCCTTCATATCTACAACATATGGCTGCTGAGGCTGACTTAACTTCAAAGGTGGCGACACCGCAGTGTTGGCAGAACTCTGCCTTTGGCATTGATTTGGGATTTTGGGGTCCTTCAGGAGAGAAACCTCCATGCTGATGTTGTTTCCATACAAAATAGTATTTGTGCCAGGCTATTTGTCTCTGCTTACTGCTGAAGAGCTCTGTATCAAACCAAGCGTGGGAGGCCACAACTTTATGATGAGTGAAAGGACTGCTTATTCTGCAAAATCTGGTTTTATTACTATTTGGCATTTTGCTTGATGAAGCTTTAAAGGACAAAATCTAGGTATTTATGCATGTCTGGACAATGTCTATCATATTAAAGGTACTGTGAAGAGAGAGGAGGTAGGTAACAGATGGGCTTAAGTGATGCTTGCACAAAAAAGAAATTGAATGCAGCAGTAGTGTAAACCAAGACCTAACAAATGGAATGACAACTTCAAAAGCTGCAGTGAAAACTGAGCTGTCAGTGAATTAGCACCTGAATGGTTATGCTTGGATATCATGGGCAAGTGTCCAGTGGAAATAAACTGTGGAAATTCCATTGGGAAAGCTGCAATTTAAGTGTTTATAATCTCAGGAGTACATCTTAGAAGTTTTCTCATGAGTACACAGAGGAAACCAGGAGCAATGTAAAGGGATTATAATCATTTTCTAATGCAGTACCTTTTTAACTGAATATTGGGAACTCCATGGCAGCTCATCAAGCATTAACAGGCTGAGACCAGCCCAATTCAGTACCATCTGTTGTTGAGTTGCCCTTACCAACTGGGTACTTTTTGGTACCGGTTTGGCTTACTATTGTGAAAAATCTGGGGGCTTTTAGGTTTCCTCCTGGGGAAGAAAAATTGTCCCATCCCCTTCTCAGAACTGCACTAAAACAATTATGTGCTGGCTCTACACTATGAGCTCCTTAGTGCAGGGATTTGCCTTGTCAAAATCATGCCAAATACCAAAATTAGCTTTTGAATAGTCAAATCACAGACTCAGGTCAAAGTCTAGCATTCATGCTTTTCTGCACAGACTGCTTGAAGGACTTGTATGAGATGGAATAGGGAAACCTTTAAATATGTCTAAAAGTATGTCTGATAACTGAAATCAGAAGTATTAGAAGCTAAATAAACAGAAAGGTAATTGTGCTCACAACATGGCAGAGGCTGCTTTAAAGCACTAAAACTGCAGTCCACGTACACACCCTTCCATTTTCAGTAATACCGTTTTCATGATTCTTGTCGTATTTTGCTGAACATCAGTAGCACTGACCACTCGGTGTTCAGCTATTTTCCCATGGAGTGCTCTCCATGCAGTTCTGGATTCCCTTCACTCAGCCCTTGTCCCTACTGAATTGAAGGCAATGATTCAGACACAACTTCCCCAAAAGACATCAGCTCACTGAGCTTCAAAATGAGCTGCAAGCCCATTGACCTTTAGAAGCTACAAGGCAGGACGACAGCACCTCCTCCTCCCAGCAATGTGCACCGGGGATGGATCTGAGGGAAATGGGATTCTGTATGCAGAAGGGTTTATAAACATGAGGATTCGCATTTGTTGACTGGTGACAAATCAGAGTGCTAGCACTGCATTTAACTGAGTTGACAAGGATAAAACCTCTATTTTTAAATGTTGCTCCTCCCGCTGAGGTTTTTTGCGGTTATTTAGCTAATTTTCACTGAATAAGAAGTCAGCACATTCTGCTGACTCACTGTATCTGCAGAGGCAAGACTTCCACCCCCTTTAAGGCATTCTGCTGTCTCACTGGAGCAGAGAAGGACAGTGCAAGTCCAGGAGGAAGCTGTAGAGACAGCCTAGCTTAGGGTAGACAGGTTAATTGAATGTTTCTATTTTGTTGTAATTTTTTTCCCAGTATACACAGCCACATAATGGGAAAGGGATGCGTTTTGAAGCCAAAATGGCTAGACTGTAATAGAGATTTATCCTATTTGCAAAGCCTGTTTGATTACATAGCTGTGCTATGTTGTCAACTGAGCTTCTGCCTTGATATTCAGATCCTAAGCTAGAATTAAATCCTCAGGTTTTGGTGTTTTGGGTCCTGAGACTGGTCCAGGATAACCAGGAGAAGACACAGCATTTGGATGGGGGTGGGGGCTCTATAATTTGCTGCTTTTTCTTCTCTGCAGATTCCTTAGTTGGCATTTGCACTTTAGGATAACTTCCTTAGTGGAAATGGTCTCCTCAGAAATAACAGTGCATTGTTCAATGACTTTCCGGACCTCATACAATAATATTCATGGTCTGTTGTGTTGGCTGCTGAGGGAGAAGTTCTGAATTTGAGAATTCAGCACTGTCACAGCAAATGGGAAACCTACCCAGACTGTGAGAAGCAACTGCTCCAGATATAACTGTATAGATAGATTTGTGTGTATATCTACAAATATGAACACAAATATGTGGTATATGTTTATATGCAATTTGTATGTATACATATATATATAATTTTTATATAATTTTTATCCATATGTTATATATTGATATCTATTTATACTTACTATATAAAGTTTAAGATTACATATAAAAGATTATAAATAGATCTTTCAGAGCTGTATGTATCTTATGTGTGTATGTATATATATATATAAAAACACAACAAAAATAAGTTTCTTTATAGCAGGTACATGTTTCCTAGATCTATTTACCACCATATTTTGAAATGGACACAAGGAGCAGCATACTTTAAAAATGTACAAATATAATATTGCTATCAACAAGACAGGCTGGACCACTGTGTCAACAACATGGGCAACTAAACAAACCAGCAGCAAAGGGGTGGATATTTTGTATATCACTGAGAGCTTTAGTTCTTGCAGAGTTGGAGAGAGAAAAAAATACAGCGGCTATAAAAAAATGTGCTTGTTCCATCTGTGTATTCATTCATGCAATGTTTCAGGTTGCAGCTTTCAGAAACAAAGGCACTCAGCTATGCCTGCTCCCATGAGCATTTCACCATCAGTTGCGGCATAGGAGTTGAACTGATAAAAATGAATCTGGGAAAACACAGGTGACTGGTGGACAAGCCAGGTAGTTAAGTTAATAGGTTCTGATAGGGATGACCACAGCTGCATTCACAGTTACCAGAAAGTAATGTGACTTCCCTGCAATGTACACTGTGCTTTTTCTCCAGGTAATAGCCTTGTTCAGTCTCAGGCTGCAGGAGATGGCCTCCAGACCACTGGTCTGGCTTTATAATAAAGAAGTAGATGTAAGAAGTTGGTTATTACCAGACTGCTGGTGAGGGATGATGCACGACTTTCCTCGGCTCCTATAGCTTGTTGCTAAACAAGGCAAAATGTGCATTAGTGTGCTTTCAGCAGGTATTGTCTCTACCTCTGAGACATGGACTGAGCTGAGAAGTGGGGTGCTGTGATCTTTGTGCAGCTTTATCTTTGCGCAGAGAGAAGGGTTTCTGAATTATAACCTTTCAAAGAAGGGGCTCATCCCCTAACCATGCTGTACTTCTTTTTATACTCCCTTTCCATAGCACTGAGGTTCACAAATATTAAGAGTATTATGTAATTAGCAGCTCATTACGGTTTTCATCAAGTACTCCTTACATCAAAGTACAGATTTTGCTCAGACATCAGTCTGTGCTCCCTTGATTTATTTAATGTTACACAAAATTTCATTCGAAGAAGGTGATTTCATACAGTATTAATGTCTGGAGTCTGATGGACTGCAGTGATTTCAAGGGGCTTTTGGAGTATTAATCTGAGGGTAGAAATGGGCTCTTTCAATTTCTAGAACTTATTCCCACCAAGTCAACCAGAATTCAGAGCTCTCAACTTCCTGCAGGCTGAGCTTAGCAGTTTGCAGTATTAGCCCCCAATTCTAAAATTTATCATCGGGAACAGGAGGAGGGTTAAACAAGAAGTTCTCAGAAATTCCTCTTATGAATAGAACATTAGAAGTTATTCTTCTGCACTTAAAATAAAACAACAGATTTTTTCCTTCATCTGTGTAAAATTTTTCTATTAATGTCTGGCTTTGTATTTTTTGGAGACTATTTCAGTGCATCTATTATAAATATTTATGCAGTAAGAAAAAATGTTGGAAATCCTTCAAAGAAATTAGATGAGAATGCATCCACACACTTCAAAAATAAATGCATAAAGTAAGTGTTTGAACTATGCTATTATTAGATCACTATATCCAGTGAGCTTAGCAGGAGACTGTTGTGGTGAGAATGGATCAGTATATTGTTACCTGGATGTGAGTCCAAAATTAGATTCCATCAACAAAACAGGAGTTTTATGTGAAAAAGGCTTTCAGGCTTTCAGGTGCTTTCAGGCACCTAAGAATAGCCTTTCAGGTGCATTTATAAATCTATCAGTAAGGCACCTGATAAATAACCTTGTTAATTTAAAAGAGTAGCATTCCACTTCATAAAATATAATTTCCAGAAAACGCATGATAATCTGTCAATTTAAACTGCTACCTTCAAAGACATTTTGTGTCTACACACTACACAAAGCAGTTAATGGAACTGCTTAAAAGAACAAAGCTAAAATCGTTTCACAGAAGCATAGAAAGGTTATTTCCAAAACATAAAAATAAAAACTCCTCCCAGAAAAGCAGATTTGTGTGGACAGTCTTATGTAAGCAAACTTCATTTCATGTAAGTTTTACCTGTGTCAAAGAAAAACTTGTTAGTTCTGTTTGCAGAAAACAGATGACAGTAGTCCATAAATCATTCTGGTGAATTATTTTGTCTTCCTCGCACTCTGTTTCCTGTAAATAAAGCAAAGACAGATCTGGATTCAAAGACCAAAAGCCCACCTTCAGATGTGGGTGTGCTTCTCACTTAAATGTCAGGTAGAGTCAGGTGGTCAGATCAGAGGAAAGAATTTAGCACCATGATGAGAGAAACACTGGGGAGGCTTGCTGGGAAAAAGGTCTCCTGGTATTTTTAAGGAAATATTTTTTTATTTTTTTTTAATAATTTGCTGATCAAGAGCAAGCAAACTGTCCTAGAAACAGTTCAAGAAAGCCAGACCAGCATGAGTGAGGCTAATGGCAATTCTACTTCAAAAAGTAGATGATCCCCTATATAAATTGCTTGATTTCCTGCTTTCCTCTAAGGTTCTTTCTCCTGCTGTCAGCTTCAAATCCCATGGACACTTCAGTGTAAAACTTTACATTTTACTCGCCCTGGTCTGAGATATAAACAGTGATATCTATCCTGTTTGGTTTAACCTACAGTATTCAAATCAACATGTTATTACCAGCTGATTTAATTGTCACAATCACCTAATTAAAAATGAGTACAGAATAACTAGAATCTTGAAATCAAATCTTTTTTTAATCTTCAATTTGCATCAGAGACCAATTTCTTAGGACTGGTGTTATCTGTTCCCTTGAATAACTTCAACTAATGAGTCCCGCTGCATCATCTTCAACTGAGCTACCAAACAAAACCTCTTCAGTGTTTCATAGAGTTTAACTATTACTTTGAACTTAATCTTAACAGTCACAAAGCAGAGGTTACCATCATGGTATTCACAGCAGAGAGAAAGTTTAAACAGTTTAAAGTCCTCATTCCAAGAGCTGAAAAGAGTTTTGGCATGCTGTCTATTCAGCATATATGGATAAACATACTCCATACACCTCAATTAATTTAATTTCATAATTAAAACTTACAGAGGCAGTGTTCTCCCTACCAGCAGACAAGGAGACCTGATGAATGAGTTGTCTCAGCTGCTGCATAAGTTCTTGGCAGAAGTAGGCATTGTAACGTGGGTCCAGAGTGCTCCAGCACTACACCATGTCCAGTAAGGTGTGTTACAATTTGGCGTTTCTTATAGGCAGATTTCCAATCCTGATTTAAAGAAATTCAGAATGATGGAGAGCTCATCCCTTTCCTGAATAAACATTTCCGAATTTTAATTACAAAAGCCAGCCAACAAAATAAAAATGAAAAATTTTATGCTTGATTTCTTGCCTCATTTCATCTCACTTCGTCTTCCAGCCTTGGGATTTCCTCTTGCCATTTTTAAATTCCAAAGTTGTGCATCATCAGAAATCTCTTCACTCTGAGGTACTTATTCACAGTGCTTAGGTTGCCTCTTAATCATCTCTTCAATAAATAATAGATTGAATTACTTGAGTTACCACAAATGACATTATTTCCATATATATAGGCATTATTTTAGCTTTCATAGTCCTTTCCAAAGTATTTACTCATTTCTGTTCTCTCATAGTTCTTTTTAAAGGCAAATTCTAGATATATCTTGCTTAGTTTATTTAACACCACTATTTAGAGGTGAAAGAATTCCCTCCTTTTTTTCTGCTCAAATCAGGAAACTTGCAGAAGTGTGCCAAGTCCAGAATACTCTGCACTCCCGGAGTCTCAGATTGCCAGCACGTGTGAACACAACCTCTTATATAAGATGACAGTCAAGCAACCACATGAGGTTGATTTGTTGCAAATATGAAGTGCCAGAGACATCCTCCATGTCAGGAAACATTTTATGTAGAACACTGCATGGAAGAATCAAAGCAAGAAAAACAATCACATTACATAAAGCAAAGGTAAGGTTTGACCTTCAGACCCTTCAAAAGGAAGGGTTCCATATTGTTATAGGAGAAAACCTGCCATATGGAATCTACCTCTAGCTATCATAAACTTGTCTGGATGTAAGATTCTTTGGAAAACAAGCCATAAATACCCTGGGTTAGGGTAGGGGTTCTTTTGTTTGTTTCCAGACATGAAAACGAGAATACATTTTCTCTAACACAGCCTAATGTTAGCAATCCTTGCGTTACTTCATGTCCTCCCAGGTTCATGTGACAATGTAGCATTTCAGCTGATAAATTGCTTCAGCAAATCCTGACAAATGACAATCATAGACCACTAATGTGGACTGTTAGTACAAGACCTCTCTCCAGTTGTAACTTTGTTCCTTCTTTTGATGTGCACCTCAGATACTACCCAAGGAGCTTTAGGGTTTTTTTGTAAATTCAGAAAGTATAATCTGTGATGGCTATAGATGCTTGCAGTAAGATGCTTGATGTCAGATTCATTTTGCCTGATTGCAAGTGTTTCTAATGCAGGTCCATCTGAGCCAGTCTCACAGGGACCACTTTATAGTCAATGGAAGTAATTTGCATTCTTAGGGCACATCCAACCCATTCTAGTTGTTCGCTGCAGGACAAACGCTGATACCACTCCGATGACTTCAGATTTTTAAATGTGGTCAGATGACTGGTTATTAGAAATTTGTGATAATGTACATGGAGGTCATATCTTTCTCCTGTTGCCATTTAGATTCTCGCTAACTTAGGAAGACTAAATTCAGGAAACTATTACCTCATTCTCCTAGAGTGCTCCATCATCACAGATATCACACTTCCTCTTTGCCATCTCTCTCCATTTGGGGACTTCAGATCAGTGTCACACTGATATGGCTCTTTCTGCTGTTTCTTGAGGAGGCTAAGGACATGCCTGTGTGGACATTTGCTGTTTTCATAGCAGCTGCTGTCTTCCTTTCCACCTGTGTCTAAGGATTGGGACAAACCGATTTTGACCTGACTGCTGTTAAGGTCACTTTCTCAAGCTAGAGATGTGGAAGACAAAATGGTAGTTTTCACAACTTGAAAGTACACAGGTTGGCTGAAACTAGGTGAACATAATAATATGTCACCCTGGCTTCCCCTGAAGTAGACTTTAGAGTCTACAGCTGCTTTTCTGTCATGCCAAATGTTCACAGAATCACAGAATCACAGAACAT
>NW_010183221.1:0-48839 GCF_000695765.1 Mesitornis unicolor
TGGCCCGGCTGGAAAAGTTGGCCGGGGCGGCGTGCGAGGCGTTGGGCTGTTCCCGACAACCGGGCGCTCTGCGAGGAGGGAGGGAAAATGTCTGCGGCCGGGGGCTCTGCGGGGCCGGGCATGCCCTTTGCGCAACAGCGCGGCGGGGCCTGCCCGCAACTGCGAACTTTTTGTGTGGGTGGGGTCGCCGCTAAAATTATTCGCAGGCAGCGCTAACAAGTGTTGTGTCGCCGAGGAGTGGGGGTCTGTTACGCGCAAGGATGATTATTATTATTATTTTTCGTACTTCACTCGAACGCTGATGCGAATGGAAAAGTAAGGCTTTGTTATTTTTCTGTGGTTGTTAATTTCTTGTTATTTTTAGGGTATTGATGGTGTCGGTTATGAAATGTAGCAGGCGGCATGAATTGACTGCTTCTGGCTGACTTTGGTAGAGGAGGAAGGATGGGAGAAGAATTTCGGGGGGTGTACACATTAGTCTTCATGTAAGCGTGTATGTCAAACCAGACATATGTTATTTTTTTCCCGTGGCGAATTCAGTAGCAATATTTTTTAGAGTGCATGTGCCTCCACGCACGGCCTTATATAACTGACATTTTGACTACCGTTTTAGGCCAAAATCGCAATAGGAGCTATCACTTGCGGGGAGTAAATATACAAAAGGAAGTGTTTACAGTTATATCACAAGGATGTTGATTTGTCTGGTAGGTGAATATTTTGGAAATCTCTGAAGGTGACAAATGAAGCAAAGAAGGAAAAGAGATAATATTTTAAATGGCATAATTTTATATTTTTTTAACTTAAAAATTAGGCCCTTATCTTAGTTGTAGTGCAGTTGACTGTGGAACTCCCACTGGGATCAAGCTCAAGTATTCAGAACAATTAGATATCTGCAAGTTTTATATAAAAGTTTGTTTTATTAATTGGAAGATTGAGGAGGGGGCTGGGAGAAGGAAGTGGTGCAAAGCAGTGGATTAGTCTTCTGAACAGTAATTTGTAGGTTAAGCTAATACAAACTGAAATTCAAGCACTGATTTTTATTTTGCTGCCTGTAATGAAAAGCACATTGAGCACACATACAAGTGACGCTTGGTAAATGAGAGACTGTATTATGTTTTTTCCTAAATGTGCATTATCTTAGCAAATAGAATTTGTGTGTCTGTGATTTACCTGAAAGGCTAGAAAAACAACTTGAAAGAATTTGATTATATTATGAATCAGAAAAGCCAGACAGAATAATTTCTGAGATAATTTATCATGGCATAGAAGTTTATTTGCATTCATAAAGTTATAGATAAAAAGATCAGTGAACTAATTTGGTAGTTGCTGGGTTTTAGTTTTGTGCCGTTTTGTAGGTTTACAGTTTTCACTGTTACGGGTTTTACAGATTTCAGACCGTTATAATTAGGAACAATAGGTCTCTTCTCCCATTTCGTAGACATAATCTCCTTAACAAGGCTCACAAATATTAAAAAAACAACCAAAAACAAAATCCAAAAAACAACCCCAAACACAATGTAGATGAAGCATTTGAGAATAACCAAGACAAATTTATCTGTGGAGTTACACTCTTGTATCATGAAGCAGAAAGACCAAGTTCTTAATATTTAGTTGCTTTGCATTGTTATGATTAAAGTTTCAGCATCCATGCAGTAAAAGATGAGTCAACTCATAGTATGTGCTTTATTCTGTTCTAAGACGTGCGTATTTATAGTTCTATTTTAGTAGGTTCCATTGGACTTATTTTTACTTCTCTACAGTTATTTTGGTGTTTGTGGGAACATCTGCTAATATTTGCAATTCACAGCATTTTTCTTCTAAGGAACTTTACTATTTTATTCAGATTTGATAGCAGTAGCTGCAGTTGGGTTCAGACCATTTTGAAATCCTTCCTTTTGCGGATTCAGCTCTGTCTGTTGCATATGGCAGTTTCTTAGCCCTGAGGTTGAATGGGAAAAATCAAGGAAATTGTGGTGAGCAGGGTTAAAAAACGTTTTAAAGAAACAAAATCTATATGATAAAAGGGGAGTGGGATTTTGTGACTTAACTTTATACATGTGGAAAATGGGGAGTCAGTGCAAGGAAAAATTTTAGATTAAATACCAATTTAAGAAACTTGCTGAAGAGTAGCTTCTCTGGAGGGTTATGAAATTTGAACAGGTCAGTTTTAAATTTTATTTTTTTTAAATAAACTCTCTTTTGGCCTGTTGTCTTACACATTGAGGAGAGAAATCAAAACTGAGTAAGAACTGCCAAGTTTAAACAACGGAGAGTGAGTGTATCCTTTAGAAATGCATTTTCCAGAAAAGTAAACTGGCAGTTTAATACCTTAGAAATAAGTAGGCAAGATGTTATTTGATAAGTGTATTGTATTTTATTTACTGAAAACATGCAGTTATTAAATAGATCATAATTCTTCTGTAATCAGTAGAACAACTGTCCTGTTGAATTTTTAATGCATTGTAGGCCTTGCCCTTGGACAGTCTTGTTTCTCCAATTTATTTAACAAAGCCTGATCATACCAGAAAAGATACTCTACAGGTATTAAAAACGTCAGTTCAGACTGTCTGCCCTTAAGAGGTAGGCCTTGCTGAATTTGTGAAGTCGAGATGACATTTAAGAATCAGCAGCTGACCAAGTCCAGGGTATTCACAAAGTACAGTTTGAAATGTTTTCCTTGACCTTGGTGTGACCTCTGTTTGGCAGTGATTACTGACACAAGGTTCCTAATCTCCTTTGGAGCATATTTAGGATGGCACCTGGCACTTTCCCCCATGTACCCGTCTTCTCTAACGTCTCTGCAGAAGGTGGGATCTTGGTTGTGCCTCAGTTGTGTTCTTCAAAACTCACCTGCTCTTTACCTGCACAACTTCTTCAGCAGTTCAGTATTGTGTATGTATTTGTTCTTACAGTCTGTGTTCAAAATACTTCACGTCTCCCAGGTGTATGTTCACTGCCTGGCTTGGTCATAGGTTTTCATGGCTGGAGTAAATCCTTTACATCCTTCTACCACACACAACAGCTTAGGAGTCCTTGAGGAAAAGAGGCTGTTCTTACTGATTTATTTTTATGCATTGAAACATTGCATGTTGTTGCTAAGGTGATGAGTGCAGTTGAGATTTAGAAAGAAACTTAGTAGCATAAAAGGGTATTGGGGGGGAATACAAGCCAAAAAAAAAATTAAAAAGAAAACATGGTGAACTTGGGTAGTATCAAAGATTTCTATCAGAGCCAAACCTGTTACCTTTGACAGATTACTACGTGATTAAAAGCCGGCAGCTGTCTGCATGGTCAACAAGTAGCAGGGAAATTATCTAATACGTATTTTTATTGCTTTTGCATTTTCTGAAATTCTGTTTATTTGTAAAACACCTATTGTCTGCTTCTCTTGAGTTGTAGTTACCGTCCTTCTGCCCTGCCTGCCAAGCTTGTAGGAAAGTTTGTTCAAATCAAATGCCTTAACACAAGATTTTCATTAATTTCCTTTCTAAGGAAAAAAGAGAACAGCTTGGCTTTCACTTTGTAGTTGAATTCATGTGTCCATTAAAGGAGTAGTGTGGACATTTTTTTTCCTCTCGTTGAGGCTTTTCATCCTTTATGGACAACACTAGCAATATGTAGTAGAAGTAAGCAGTAATATCACAGATGAGTGTTTCTTTCAGGAACATTTTTGGAGACGCCTGCTTCAGACTCGGTCTTCCTTTCAGAAGTAACTATTCACTAACTAAATAAAAGTATTTAAAAGAACCCCAAAAGATTGTTATGCATAAAAATATCCAATGGTTTTATCAGGCTATAATCTGCTTTAAGGTGCTAAGTAGGCTTCAAAGTGTAATCAATGCTAAAGGCAGTTTCTGTCGTGGATTATGTGGCAGATCAAAAGTCTGTTCTCAGAGGAAGAAAGGTACTGATGTTACATGAGATAAAAGTTTGCTCTGCTACGTGCTTGTGAATACTACCTTCTAAAAAACCTTCATTTGGTGGGGGGGTATGGAAGAGGCAGTGTTTTACTTCTGTGCTTATTTATATCTCTTCCACGCTGTGCTTTTTCGGCTGTATGTGTGCTGTAGCTGTGTTCCACTTCACACTTTACCTGGGCAATAAACCCCAGTGGCATAACTTGTACAATTGTCTGGAACGAATACTGTGTGTGCATCTTCTGTATCTTCTCTCTGTACAAAGTCAGGCTGTCAGGAGGGCAGGGGAAAGTCTGTAATTTCATTTACCGAAAGCACGTGCTGCATGAAGAGTGGGAGTCCGTCATGAAATTAAATGACCTCTTTAAAAACTCACTTGTGTCACCTCTTAAAATAGTCCTCTGTTGTAGTGCAGGCCAAACACCTGAATCGGGTTCACCTGTATCTTGGACAGCGCTGGTGATTATTTATTGCGGTACAGTTTTAAAGTCTCAGATCGTTGCTAATAAATCTTTTAGAGCTTTATTACCTTACATGGCTCTACTGCTATCATAATGTTGCTATTTCCCATAGTTCTTATGAGATTTCAGAGCATCAACTATATCTTAACTCTTAGTAAACAGTACTGTCCCAGAGATAGTGACGGAGTAAGGTGGGTGAATTATGAATCAGTTATCTATTAGAAATAACTATTATGCTTTGTTTCATAGCAGTCTGAATGCAAAGTGCAACTTGGGGCTTCTGCTTTCCAGATCCTAAATAAATACTGTTATAATAAAAGTTACACTGGAGTTTCTGTTGTCTATAAGTGACTCTTGGTGAAACAGTGTCAAACTGCTGCTGCAGAGAAGTAGAGATGACATAGGCAAGTTAAATTCTGTGGTGGCAGAAATTCTTGCAGGTTTTTTGTTAATACTTTCATAGGCATTCTCACTTCGTTCCACATAATTACCTCTACTTGAGAGCCACATAAATATGCATCCTGTTTACAGAAGGTAGGCCTTGGATTGCCATCTGGATGTCATCACAAATGGAAATCGTGGCCAAATGATGCCCTGATTGTCTGCTTTTAAGTTACATGAATTTAATAGACTTGTACTTGGAATCAGTTTGAAAGTTTATTTCCAAACGGAAAAGAGCTTGTGAGAAAAATGATTGTGTCTTAACTGGAATGTAGCTTATAGAAGGATGTTAAAGTTCCGTTAAGTTGTACATGTGTAGCAAGGATAGCATGAAATTATTTTCTTATCTAAGCAATTTTTCTAAGAGTTTCAATGAAAAACTTAGGAGCTCAAGGCTTCCAAATTTCCTAGCCAAGGACTGGGAAAAGACAAGTGAGAAAGGAGAAGGTCAACAAGATCATCTAGAGCAAAACCTTAAAGTGAAATTTACTTTAATGTCTGAAAATCACACTGATTTACAAGGAGAATTATGTAACTCCAGTTAAAGAGCTGTGTTTGGGATGTCGAATGAGCTCTGTCTCTCATGGCAGCTTCTGTCTGGTGAGTATCTTGTATATTGGAGGTATTCTAACCAGTGGAAATTTTCTTTTATCTCTCAAAAATGGGGCCCTTTAAATAGGAGACTCATATTACTTTAAATTCCCATCTTCACTTCTACAGCAACGCCCCCAGTTCCTATGATAGCTGCTGCTCTGAGCTTTCCCGAACAGCAGAGTGAAATTGGTATGATTCATTCCAGCCTTGCTCCTGCCTACAGGTTTAAGAATAGGAGAAGAGAAGCCTTCATTTCAGAGGTAAAAAAATAAATTACGTATATTTTTTAAAAATTACTAAAAATTCAGCACTAGTTTGTATGGATTGATCCCTTAAACTCCGTATTTCTAAGTATAAACCTTTGGAAATATGAGGCCTTATTTTCTAAGTTATTAAAAAACATCAGTGTTTTGGTTTAGTCAGGTTGTATCATATTTTTGTGAACATTGGGAAACTTGTTTACTGCTGTGCTGTAATGAGAAGGTTAGGGGAAGGCTGTAAGATCTCTCCAGCCTCGGCTGTAGTGTTGTGTATACTTTCCCCTTAGAAGTTTCCCCATGTGCAGCTGTAATGGAAACCCACAGGTGCTGTCGGTGCTCACCCAGCAGTGTGGGGCTGTCGCTGCGTCATGGGATGTGTTTGTAGGAGTGGTGGGATCTGGACATCCCCATCTCTGTGGTGCAGGGGCCCTGGTTTGTCTGCGCGAGCATCTGACTGGTGATGCCTCTAAGAAAGCAGAACTTCTGTGAAGAATTTGGCAAAGGACTCGAAGGTGGTCAGCAATGCAGTGTAAGGATCATCAGATCTCTGTTAAAACAAGGACTTCAGGCACCTTGCATGCTCTCTCTGTAGAGTTTTATCTCTTTATCTCTGTAGGGTTTGTTTTGTCCTTAACTTAAAATAATACGATCTTCATGATTGTAACAAGCTGGCGTGGTTTTACCAACTAACTTATTTCTTGTCAGAGCAAATGTATGTATTTACCTAACATAGTAATAATATTTTTCTTGGGTTATTTGGTTTTTCAAATTCTAAAGTGTTCCATATTTTACTGTATGCTTTTGCTTTTACAGCCATACCTCTTTATGCTGTTTTTCCCAGTTAAAACAATAAAATACATCTAGGTCACAGTTGCAGCATTTCCTAGCAAATTTGCTAATGCTGTCTTCAGTTACATCAGCTACAGTGGGAAATGAAATAAGGCACTGGACAGCTTTCCAGTTTTAATCAATTTTTTTCTATTGATCAGGGTTAGCTTTGAAACTGACTGCCCTGGAAGAAAAGCAGCTTGGTTTCCCACTGCTAACTTTTTAAAAATTAAGCTGGTGTGTTTTGAAATTGTTCTCCTCCTTTCTTAGGAGATTACTTTTAATTTTCCTGAAAATAAGTTAAAAGTTACTAAGTTGCTGTTTAAATATTACTTTCCTTGCAGAAATATTCTATTGTATTAGGATTTTCTAAAACCTTTCTTAAAATGTTCTCTTCTGAATCACGGAACTGTTTAAATGCTTCTGCACGTGGAGAAAATTTGGTGATTGCTGTTTTAGGGAACAGCATTGAGATAAATAGATTTGGAAGTTATGCTGAAAAATAGGGGGGATGAATTCCTGCAGAAAGGAGAATGGAGTGAGTGAATGGAACAAGTGCTGTTCTTTTTTATTCTCTTGCAGGTCCTGTTTTATGATTTAGAATTGTCCTCTTAGACCAAACAAGAGCAAACGCAATGAGTTACTGCCTTACCTATCTTAGTGTTTGGGTTTGCTGTCTCACTTAGATCTGGATGACTTTTATTCACATGAATAATCCTTTCTTAAGTGTCTTTATGCTGCCTCACCTTAAGTCAAGGGTACCAGGCACTGTTGCTCTTTCTATCATTTCCCTCCCCTCCTGTACAAGCTCCTGCTTCATTTTTTGTTTTGTATTTGGAAACTCTGGCTTTTATGGTGAATACAAGGTAAAATCAATTATTGACTTTTAGTGTATTCTTACTTTATTTACCTCTGGCTTAAATCATGTCTTAATTTAGTGAAGGCTCTAAGTTCTCCGTACAATGAAAATCTTCCATATCTCTGAATCATTTTTACTGCCTCTCTCTAGATGTTTTCTTTTTATGATTCGTCTTTTGAAAAACACTTGAACAACATTATTCACATTGATTCTGTATCATTAATGGTACTAAACTTCGTTAGTGCTTGTTTTTATTACAGTTTACCATAATTTTGCATCGACAATTTATTTTACTTGAATAGGGAGCTATTTATTTTACTTCACAGGCTGTGTCTTGCACTGAGGACCTATCAAGATATGCCCCGTGTAATTTATTATGCAGTGATAAACAAGCACATTTAACTTAAAGTATGTGCATACAAAGTTTTGATAGCTGGTTTATTTATAAGAGGCGTTGCAGACTCCATTTGTCTGTGTTTAGTTGAGAGCTGTTTTCTTTAATTGTGAGATCTTACTTTTTAAGGTAATGTGTGTTTGTAAAGTTTCTCTGGAGATTCTTATGTCATTGGATTACGAAACTGCAAAACATCAAGGTAATTTTATATTCCGCTCGTTAACTATGTAGTACATTTTCCAAATGCACAAAAAGGAAAAACAGTTGTCAGAGCAGAGTGTATTTAATTTTTTTAATCTGTTAACCCTTCAAACTTATTTTGTAATTCCTGCCAGGAGTCTTACAGAGATTGACAGAATGACTTTGTTCTGAAGAGTTCTCACTGTTCAGCATTCGCTGTGTCAGGTTCCTCAAGGAACTGTTACAGCAATCCAAGTTATTGCTTGGATTTAACAGTTACTGAAATAAGACTCACATTTGTAGCATTTAAACATTTGTAGCTAAGAAATCAGATAATGTCTGACCACCACATACTCACTAGGAAATACTTACTTACCTTTTATAAACTTTTTCTCCGAACTGGGCAAGCACAGTATTTCTTTGGATCTCCAGTGCATGTAAGTTATTTACGATGAAGCCTTCAGAAGGTTACCAGGGTTGCTGTGAAGTTAATTTTGTTGTCACACTTTGTATCAGAGCTCTGCAAGAGAGTTTGATAGACACTGATTAATGCTTTAGAACTTCAAAGAGGCAGGATTAGTAATGTGATGACTGACATGAAGTTACTCTAGTGAGAGTGTTATAATAGCTGAAAATCTATCATATTTATTATTATCAGTGCAAAATGCCATGGAAATGGGTGGTCAGCTATGCATCTATTCTAACTTGTGTTGGGAGCCAGATGCCTTGCTTCAGCCTAGTCAAGTATGAATCTCGCTTTATTTGGCGGTCCATAAGAAACTGATTGTTGAATGGGAAAGGCCTAGAGTTTGTAAAGTTGACTTGATTCATATAAATTTTGCTAAATTCTCTCATGCATCACCAACTTCAGAACCAAGTCCAATGCAAACTTCTTTATGTTGCTGCCAGTAAACTGGGAACTGGGTGCCTGGGTAGTAAGCTCTGGTGTAAAGCAGCTCAGCTGCAATGATAGCTGACCTCTCTTTGGCAGTAAGTTTGTATCAGGATGTTAAAATACACACCTTTGTGTAGAGTCACACCCTTAAAAGGCGGTGTGTGATATTGCTGCCAAATACTAGAGTTGGGTTTTTACCAAGAAGTAAGTCATACTAAATTACAGCAAATTGAGTAAAAAATTGACTTCCTGCAAAATGTTTTGTTTCAAGTTGCAGGTAAAGAGCAGAGAGTTCATTGTTTCAGATCTTGCAGACTCTTGTCAGGGATTGCAAAAGCCAAGTGGACTTTGTGCTATAACTTCACTCCTGGCTACCAAATCCTTAACTGTTCAGTGTCAGCCTCCAGTCTCTCCATGCTCGTGTACCAGAGCTGCTTTTTCTGGTTCTTTGTCTGCAAATGAAGATGTTCAAGTTACTTTTCAGTGATGTTTATTTTTGTATTCTGTTTAAGTGGACGTTTTATGCTATGAAAAGATGCATGCAAAAAAATTTCTATGACTTCAATGTCTAATCTGAACAGGTTAATCTTGACTGTAGCAGTTTACTGAGCAGAGGGCAGATACATCTGTGCTCGGACTGGGATTTGTTTTCACTTTGTGAAAAATGGAGGAAGTTGCCATTCTCTGTAGTGACTTTATGAGCCTGCTGACCTTTCTTGATTTTGTAAATTAAGTAGATATGAGTTTGCTGTCATCTGGTTTGGGGCAAACTGTATATTTAGTAACCATTGTCGTTGTGTTAACACGAGTGCCAGCTGTTGCTGTTCTCCTGTAGTGCTCTCTTCTACGTCTTGAGAAGCGCATGGATTGGGCAACTGGAGTGTATGGTTTGAGTTCCTTTGGAAATTTAATTCAGGATATCATCTGTTACCAGAGAAGGCTGAAAAGCATTTCTCCAAGAAAATATCAATGGCCTGCAGCTGAAATGAAGGAAGCGCATGCCTTCACAGAGAAGGCTGAGCAAATCTTTCACAATTTCTCAGCAGATAAAAATAATTCGGGTACTATATTGTACATTAAAATAAGGAATTTGCATTATGTTTACTCTCCTCCTTCATCTGCTCTTATGTATTGGAAAGGACCTGCAGTGATACTCTACTGTATGACCTTGGATTGCCACTCTGAAGTTGGAAGGAGATGAGGCTTTCCAAATTTAACAGATGCAGAGAAGCAAAGTTTTCATGCCTGCAAATGTGTTGTGACAGTAGCTGCTTATTAACAATTAAAGATGTTCCTTGTTAGGTTGGAGACCCAGTTCATAAAATGCTATAATATATTATTGAGGACTAATGGAAGCACACTGCATAATTACTGTAGTAGGTAGTTGGTAATTCCATTTTTGTCATCTGGTTAAGTTGTTAATAATGTTGTTTTCCTTTCCTGAAAAGAAATATTGTTTAAGGCAAACTTGCATTGCAGACCAAAGCTGATACCTTGGCAGGGTACGCTGTGAGAAATACTACTGAATGTATTTTCCAAAGTAATTTTCCATTTTTAAAATGCAAGATATGAATCTACTGCAAATCTATTGGATAACATTTAAAAAAATATTTAAAAATGTGTGATATGTGTTTTTCCCTGTTAAATCCCCCAAAGTAAAGATTACTGTTGGAAGTTGTACTGAACAAAAATAAGAGAGTAAGAAGGTTAAAAGAGGAAGGAAAACTGGAAGTGAATGCCAAGGAGAGGGGGGATGAAATCCTTTAAAAAACAGAAGAGAGTGATTTTGTGGAGAATACTTCAGTGTTTTGTTGGAGGAAAAATTTCTGACAGATGACATGTTGTAGGGATGGTAAACAAAAAGATTTAGTTGGGTACAAATGAGCAACAGAGAACCAATTTGAGTGAATGTAAATAAAAAATGTTGAGTGTGACCTTGTAGCAGTTCTGAGGGGTTTAATTTTATCCACGGGAGATTTAATCTGATGGTAGCAGCGCTGTCCGGATCCCGCATCTGTGAGAGGCTTTGCTCTTGTTTCCTCCGCGTTGGGGACTCCTGTTACAGTAATCCCGGTGCCCTGCTTGGACACAAAGGCACTCCTGTTTCCTGGGAATTGCAGCCCTTGTACAGCTGCAGTCTCCAAGTAAAGCCATGGCCCATGTCTGGACAAACACTTGGATAAACTCTGCATTTTTGGTCTTCCAGTTTGTCAAACAGCAGCATAAAATGACAGGTGAAGTCCTAACTAGTTACCTGTAAAGATAACTAAAATACCCAGACACTTTTGGTCTAACTGTCTCAAATGTTTAGTGATGTAACTAGAGCCATGACAAATATTTGGGTTATTTAGTCCAGATAAAGGCATTCTGATCTAATGGTCATCTTTTTAAACTTTGTGATACAATTAGTTGTGTGAGGTCTTTCATTTGCATTATTGTGCAATTGATGCTGTCAGAATGCGTGTTAATTCTTAATTCTTCGAGTTTAGCTTCACTTCATTGTTAGGAAAACAGCTATAGTGAATGTAAAAGCAGCATTTTCTGGATTCAGGTAAAAGCTTACGTTCATTGAAGTGGAAATTTTAGTTTTGAATAATTCTTTGCGTTTCAATACAAATTTTGGATGCTCTATTTTTAACTGAATTGTACATAAAGACTGGCTAAATATAGAGAACACCAGTTATTTCTGGAAAATTTGTATGCCAGCTATCATTTCTTTTGCTGCTGCTTTTGTTTTAATGCTCAGCAAAATAAAAGTTAATGGAACATAGGTACGAAGAAGAATGTGTATGGTGTTTTCTGTAGTGGGTTGGCTGTGTCGATGGTAGCTGTGGCCAGCTATCAGCTAACGTGCTGGGAATTTGTAGTAAATGTGGGAGGGAAGGGGTAAAATAGAAAACTACATTGATGGAGAACTTCTGGAGCAACTCTGATTGCAGATTTGTGTACTCTGTATCTGCTATTTTAGTTTTAGAAATACTGGCATAGAGGCAGAAATATCATTTGAGTCTTGCAAAGGTAAAAGCTCTGTGTGTAATTATTTACTCTTGTTTCATCACAGCTCTTGTGTGGGTTAAAATAGCATAAAATTAAACCAGGTGGATGTTTGCCATCCATTGTAACTGTTAGGTGACACTGTACTACTCCAGTCATTATGGATGAGTAAGTCTTACAGTCTATAAATTAAAACTTCCTGTGATTTAGACTCGGGTTAGTCAGAAGGCTTCACATATTAAAGATCTGAATGAGATGCTGCAGATTTGGGTGACATACTACTACAAACAGATTACTTTTTGCCTCTCTTTCTATTCCAGAAGGGTGACGGTACATAATTTAACTTACAAAACATGAAGTATATGAAGAATACTGGAGACAATTCCTATTTCAGTTTTTGTGGACTGCTGTAATACCACACATCTAAGATGGGCTTCCTAAATGTTTTTTTAATTTGTTGATCTGAACATTGTGAACAGCTTCAGCTAAGCTTTCCTGGGCTCATGAAGAGCTCAGTATAATGGCAATATATTCCCTTTTGCTTCTTGCAAACTGTTGCATCATCTCTTTATGTTGGCATGGCGCACCCTATGATGCCATGCTAACATTTCTTGTACTGATTATTATATAATTGAAGAAGTTTGCGGTGCGATACACTAACATGATCTTCAGTGCTGTCATTAAAGTGGAGACTTTGCCAAGCATTTGCAGAAATTGGTGTTTTAAATAGCCCAGCTCAGAATTTTCTTATGCTTTCCATGGCAACGAGTTCATCTGTTATGCAAATGTCATGTTAAGAGTCTCTGTCAAATGCATTGCTCTATTTCTTTCCTGCAGAGTGGATATTTAGTGCTTGCTACAAACATTTTAATATAGATACGGAGTGAAGTGTATGTGCATCTGTCTTCAGGTGTAGTGAAATATCTTCCCCAGGCGAGACTTTATTGCAACATTTATGATCAGATTGGAAAACGCAGTGATTAAAATGCTGCTATTTGTGAAGTGATGGTTAATGTGTAGCAATATGTTTATACAGCAGGCAGTTTGATATTAATAGAATTACTGCCCAGTTTGTCTTCCATGCTTATTCTGTTCCTCTTTCTCCTGCATCTACCATATAAGCTTGAAAATGTCTTTTTAAGGAAGAGGAGATGCAAGTTCTACTGGAAGAACTTGCAGAAGAACCTTTGCTCACTGCATTTGCTTTTATTCTTGGTGTCAAGAGCCGTTTATCTCTGCTGCTGTTTGTGGCCTTCAGACACCAGTAGTAGATTGGTCATTGAGTTTTGAATTATAGCAAGAGAAAATGTATTATATATACCTGATTATATAGCCTGAATGTCTAGTTCTGTAGTACAGAGATGGCTGTAGATAATTTCTGAGTGTTGGTTTGGTTGTTTTTTGCTTAACAGTACCTAGAATTATACCTACATAAACTGGTTGTATCTGATAATTTTGTAATGGTATTGCAAGAAAAATGCCCCACCAATTATTTATAATAATGATGGATTGAGCAAAACAGGGCAGTAAATGCATTCAAATGTCTTTTTCAGCATGTTTTCATACATACTTGACAGCATTGTTGAGATAGGCCTCTTAATGATGCTGTATGTGTAGCCATTCAGATTTAATTGACATCCCCTTAATTAGGTGTTTGTTGCAGAAATTGCTCTGCCTTGTATGGCTTGAATTTCACCCTTAGAATTGCTGGAATGTGAATAAAAATGTGCTGCTTTTGCATCCTTTTATCATTTTTTTTTAAATGTTCGGTTTTAGAAAGATTTAGTCTTGAAAATGGGAAAGGAAGTTAATGTTGTTATACTTAGATGGTATTTTTGAATCAGAGATGGGTGCCTTCCTACCTAGGGGAAGAATTTTGCCAGAGCCCTTTAGAAAGGGCTTTTATGTGTCTGTGTACACCAAGTGGGATGTTTCTCTAACCAAACTGAAAAATGCTCCTAGCTTAACATATCTTAAACTAACAATAAAATAAAAATTACATTTAAGCTTTTCTGGCTCGACTCATACCAATTCAGTCCACGAAAAAAAGATTACTGCCGAAATTGTTCTGTGGCAGCAGTTGAATATCAGCCTTGGGAGGCATCCTGTTGGGTTCTGCAGTGATTTTTCTTGCCAGTACAAGAACATTTTCCCCCCAGAACATTTGGTAGGCAGTGGTTTCATGTTTTGCTTCATTTTAATTTGGAAGCTGTTGAGTTCAAAAGCCGTTCCCTCCCCAGGTTATAATGTACGTGTGTGTTCAGAAGTACGCTTCAGAGTTTATCGGCTAAGCTTGCTCTAATCGAGTTTCAAAGGAATACTTCAGGTAATTAAAAGGGCTTTGGTATGCTGTTGTATTAACAGTAATATTATTTAAGAAGTATTGGAAGTTGATGCCATAATATTTAAGTAACTTTGTTTTAGTAAAACAGAATTGTTGAGGTTTTTTCTCTGAAGGGTTTAATCTTTTCTATTTCTAGCCTAATACTTACTAGTTGTGTGACTTATCCCTGGTATTTTTATTCTGGTTTCATCCTTTTACAGTAATTCGCAGTGTGACTTGTGAACAATGCAGTGGAATAACCTCACCTATCCTAGAGTATTTTCACCTCGCTGTCCAAAGTTTCAGATTGTTTCGTTATGGTAAGCTGTGCGAGGGTAGATGCTGTGAGTCAAATATTCTCTGACACAGTGCTGCAATGGACGTTTAAGTCTGCGGTGCTTAACGTGCAGCCCCTCTTCAAAAATGAATGAGTAATTGTGCTACGAACCTGTAGTTTACATTTTGAAATGTGGCTGTTGGCTTAGCTCTTCAAATAAAATACTTGCAGAACCTTGTGGGTTTGAGGTCATGTTTTCAGCAAATTTCTGTAATCCCCATGATTATACAAATAATCCCGATATACTTGTATTTATATATGTGAGATGTCATACCTACCAGCTTTCTCTAAATATGAAGAGTTGTTAGCTGTGCTCGGTGACTGTAAGCAGCTCTTACACACAGGTATGTTGCTGTTGATTTAGCCAGGTGGGTTCTGATTTGGCTTTGCTGTCTGAGCAGGTGCTGGTAGATAATAACGAAAGGTTTTGTAAACAAGATTTCACTGTGTAGTGAACTGTGGCTAATGGGAGAATAAAAAAACAAAGCAAAAAGCAAAGTGAAGACATTTAAATGCTGCAGAGTAAAATGTGTTAAAAGAACAGCGTTAGCATTTACATCTTTGTAATGGGCATTTTGAATGCAGTACCTTTTTTGGTGCTTAGTTACTTTACCGTTTAATAAGTTCAATGTATTAAATATATAAGCTCTTTAACATTTATGTGCTGTAACATTCACGGTTGGACAAGATTCTAAGCATTTTTTCATGCTCTTCCAGCTAACGCAACTTGCACTTAGTTCTTTGGAGCCATTTCTGCTGTTATTTTGGATATGGCTGCTTTTTTCTGTAAAAGGCATTAGTTTTTTTCTGGCCTGCCTTCCAGAACAAACAAGTAGTCAGATTTTTACAGATGCCTGTCGTTTTAAGGAATTTACTTTGATAAGCGTGACATCTGCCAGTATTCTGGATGTAGAAACAGAGGAATTCTGGTGCACAGCAAATCGTTTCTCAAATTAAAAATCAAATTACATCAGTATTTTGGAATTCATTAATCAGAATAATATGGAAATGGTCATGCAGTTGTCTTCTGCTGAATTTTCCATAAGGACATTTTAGCTTGTATGTACATTTAATCTTTATTTCATTCTCTCCAGTGCCAAAATACTGATTTATATTTTTTTAATAGAATAGAAAAGTTAATTTACAGAATAGTAGCGAGTACTGCATGGAATGGATGCAAACTTTCACTAATCTGAACCAGTCCTAAAGGGATTTAACTGGCGAATTTGTATTACTCCACTGCAATTTGTATCATGAGATGTATGGTGATCACTGTTTGTCAGAGTATAACATGCAAATTTGTCCTTTCCCCTTTAGCCTTCCCCTTTAGGTGCCTGCACTCGTCTGTGCTCTGAGTACTTTTCAAGGGGTCTGAGGTAGCTTCTCTGCTGTTTTCCAGGAGACTTGGGATTTGGACAGGTATCTGTGATACTTGTAAGCAGATGGGTATGGGTAGTTGTGTTACTGGGCTGCAGTTAGTTCCTGACTGCAAAATTTCAAAGCAATACCAGAAACCATACCAGTAATTATTTTCCCTTATTAACCCAAGATTTTTGAGGAGGCAAGTATCTATCTTTTGATATTTCTTGTATGCAATCAAAACAGTGTTTGAGATCAGATGTGAGCGTCCTTCTTACTTTACGAGCATATTTGGTGCTGCACTTACAGGTTATTAAAGATAATATCATCTTGTACAGTTTAGCAATATTTAATTATAGAATTCAAGTGTATGGAAGGACTGTGTTTAACTTCTTTCCTCTTGGCATCCAAGTGTGCTTATCCCATCTCACCAGAAATAACTCGGCGATTTTACAGTTCCATTAGTGTTTTGGTTAACAGCAAAAATACGAGCACAGATAACGTAGGTTGTTTTGAGATGTCTTGATTTGATCAATAAAGTGAAGTATGGCCAAACTATGATTATTTCTCTTTTAAATTCTTACTCTGTTATCATCCGAACTCCTCTGAAATCAGTGGGACTGCAGCCTATAAATATCAGCCGATTATCTGGACGTTGGCAGTAGCACGAGCTCTCTTGTGCCTGTTGCAGTGTTTGTGCTAAATGTTGTAGAGGTGTTGTAAAAGTGGAAAAGCAGATAATGCTTGTGCTGGCCTATCTACAACACAAGCTAAGGAAAGGGGAGAAGAAACGATATGTTAAGTTGCAAGCCAAATTGATGCATTCCTCTCTTGATCTTTATCACTGTAGACAAGTAGCTGCTTTCCATCTGTTTCTTTTACTCGTTTTCCTTTGCATCTTTCTTTTGCAATTCTTTTAATGCACATACACATATATTAAGTTCTGCCCTTCATTTATTCTTTTGTTTCCATTTCACTTTCCCTGTGTTTCATTCCTGTATCTTTCTTGTTTAGACCAAGTGGAGGATCCAGCTGGCAGTAGCAGCCATGTAGGACCCTTCAGGAACCTGATGGTAAGTGCACGTGTGTACTTATACTCAGGCTTCCACCAGGTTCTGTATTCCCCACCTGCAGGCTTGTCTTAGTTCTTGACATCTTAAATAAGGGACAGACCTCGGGCTATTCGTTGGGATCCTTTATATCAGAATAGTAGGCTGCATTTTTCATTGAAATTATGCAGGAAGAAAATGATGCGAATCTTTCAGGTTTATATGGATTTAAAAAGCACTTTCAGAACTCAAGGAGGAAAGTCTATCAAAGGCTACTATATTTCTTCAAAAGTTCCTGAACTCTAGGTATGTGAAAACTGGTAGAGCATGCCAGTGAAGTATCACTTTACTTCTACTCTTCTTAAGTTCTCTTCCTGAGCGTCTGCTGTTGAACATTAAGGGCCCTGAAGTGGTTGCATCCGAGTTGGTTGGTCATTGACATGCGTCAGTATGGTGGGTTCTTTGAAAATGAACGAACTAAATGATAAACTAAGACTGATAAAAGAACAACGTGAAAATTTGGTTGGTATCTTTAGTTGATATGTGTCAGAAATTGATCTGGTGCATCTAAAATGATGTAAGTACACTATTCTAAGTAAAGGCAAGTAGGTGCTGGATGAATCTTCTCTCCAAATGCGTTGATGCTTAAAGGCCAAAAATTTGAAACGTTTCCAGCTTTATCAGTGAGCAGGTTGCATCCTTTTTTTTCTAATGTGTGTGGCAAGAGAACTTGCAAATTATCTTCTTTTCTTCAGTAGCATAAGGAAGTATGTGACTTAAGTAACTCAATTTTGAGTACAAATCCTGCTATTCTAGTGTTTTCGTAGATTATAATCGGATTTGAGGTACTTTAGATTTTTTGGATGACACTTTTGAAAACCTGTGCATACTTTAGCACTTACGAGTGTTTTTGTTGTTGCTTTTTTGTACTTCACCACATACTCTAAAGAGCACAGTATATTTCTACTCCTGTTATAAAACAGAATTAATTTGGTCTTGCTTTGAAGGCTTTTACCGTAACCTGCCCACTGTGCTGTGAAATCCAGCGCTGCTGTAGAATTAGATGAAGAATTGCCCAGTGACTTCATCTGCAATACCATCATATGCTGCACCATCTCATAAAATATTTGTCGTTAACCATGGTCAAGTTTGGCATAAATGAGAGGGGCCTGTGGCCCAGTCTTCTCCTTCCTGTTTCCAGTCTCACCTGTAGAGGTGAGAGATGGATCTAGAGTTCTGTCATATAAGTGAAGATACTGATGTTGGTCTTCAAATGGTAACAAAACAGTTTGCAGACTGCTTATGTCTCTCCTAAGGTGTGTTGTGATCCGTGTTTGCTTTTCTAGGAATGTGTTGAAATTTTACAATGAGATCTTTTACGCGGAAATGTAACGGTTTGGTTGCGGTACTGTACGTTTCAAGAGGGATTTCAGGTGGCTTGGCAGATACGTCTGGAAACCTGTTGGAACTCCTTCATACTCGGATCTTGGTACCACCAGTTGTAATTATAAATGTTAGTGGTGCTGATACTATAAAGTTGTGTTCAGGTTGGACATTCAGGTGGAGCTACGGTTTGGTTCCCTGTGCCTGCGGGAACACACAAACGTACACTAAATCTTCTGACAACTTGCAGGTGCTTGGTATAAAATACAATGGAATATTGTACTGTCACATACAGCAGTGTTGGTTCATCAGGGCAGGTTTGGGCACAGGGGTTGTTACAGTATTTGAGGATATTATCAGAGAGTTGCTAGGTCACTTTAGGAAGGAGGGTACATGTGTATTTTCCAAAGGTGACAAAAAGTCATTCTGAGTGACTGTGTTGTCAGTTTATCAGACTAAAAACTGTGAAACTAGAATAAGAGGAGAAGGGAAAGGATAATTACATATATGGAACTGAAACACACCAGGATTTGGTGAGAGCCTGTGAAATCTGAGCTCCTTGAGAGGAAATGCAGATAATCATCTAGATATAATAGAATATTCAAATAAAAACAAACATTTCCTTTTAAAGCTGACCTGTCACTGATCTGTTATATTGGAGGGGTTACATGCTTGGAAACTTTCAGTTTGAACAGGGGAATATATTTTTAAAAGGCATTTCCATTTCTTGGCTCCGGATGTCAGAAATACTTTAGAGGGAAAAAAGAGGAACTTGTTGACAGGATTGTGAGCTGGAAGAAGAAATGGATTTAGAGCTATGGTGCACACTTCTGATTTGTGGGAAGGGTCAGTGTGTTTAAAAGTAGGATTTTGTGTGTTAGGGGGAGCAAAGGAGGAATTTAGATTACTGCTTCTGGACAAACTTTGTGCCTAAGAGGTGGTGTGTAGAAGTGTGAAGTTTCCAAGGAGATGGGTGTTTTGGCCATGATGTTGTATGTGCAGTCCCTGTTCTGCATAGAGACTATGGTCTTTGCAATGAATTGGAAGACCATAAAGTTTCACATGTTATTACACGGTCTTTATCATCAGTTCTACATATTATAGGACTGTATCTTTAAGATTAATGGAAAAAAATAGCCGTAAAACTTTGTAGTGCATTGGTAAATGGAGTGTTCAGTGTCTTTGCGTCTTGCGTCACTGATTAGGTCTTTGCGTAATGTAATTTCGCCCTAATCTTCATGGTGTTCATCATCCTGTGTAACTACTTCATGCTGCTTAATTTTGCTAACAGCAAGTGTTAGCAAGCTTGTTTGTGCCAGTGGACACAATGAAATACTTTCTTATTGTACTGTTACCCAGTTCCGTCTAATTTGGTTTTACTGTCTTGGCCTTGTTGGTCAAGATCACGCTGCTTTTAGGCTTCTTATAATGTTATTACTTTATTGCTGTTATTGTAAATCTCTTCAAGTCGTTACTCAGAATGTTTGTACAAGTAGAGAAGCCTCTGTGGGTTTCTACTCCGTAAGATCTTCCAGATAACTTTAAGGATTAATAGTATGTGAAGAAATTTCTTGTCTTTCATATACTTGAATGAGATACCTTCATCTGGCTATTAGATTGCTGTATTGAGTGACTGTGTGATGGGAGCTGGTTAACTCTAGACAGCACACTTCTGTTATAGACTATTCTTGCTTTGAGAGTGAGTAAAGTATTGTAGAGTTTTAGGTTTTTAGAAACTCGCTGTTACCTTTACTTTTAGTTTCTTCTGGGCTCTAGAGACTTACTGGTCTATCTGAGTGCTGTCTGTTTTACTGATCTGTAAATATTCCTCAGGAAAATAGGGTTTCTGCAGAAGTGGGTTATATTCTACAGCTGGGTGTTTGAATTCTGCCACTCAAATATTTTTTTCAAAATGTTGAACAGCAATAATGAATGTTGGGTTTTTTTTCCCCAGGAAAGAAAAAGACTCAGGAAGGTAGAAACAAGGGAAAGAAGGCAGTGGATCCCAAACAGAAAAAGGCTGATTTGGATTCTACTTCTGCAGATATGAGGGATTCTAAAGAGGGTGAGTTCTCAAGTAGCTCTTTTTTTTTTTTTTTCCTTTTTCCTTCTGACTACCTTTTTGAATCAAAGGACACTCTTTGTGTGTGTTCTGTGTATGTTAGCACGTTAGTGTAGCAAAGTGAACACTATGTTGGTTCCCCAAACTTTTTTATTAGTGAGGAACTTGGATGTCAGAGCTGCATGTTTAATGGCATACTTCTGATAGCAGGAAGAACTGATGTCCCGTAAAATTCAGATACAAATCCAAACTTCTTAGAACAGAAGAGCAGAAGAAAGTCCTTATTCTAAAATAATGTCTTTGGAGCATAGTTATACATTCATTATCCATTGCTATTTTCACCTATTGGCAAGGGGAAAAAAAAAAGCTGTATGAATGCACTGACTCACTAAGCATGCTGTTTGTTTTAAATACTATTTGCAAAGATTGTTTATAAATTGGCTTGGCTTTTCTCAGATAGTACGTGTGTAAAAATGCCTGAAAGATATTTTAAATATAGAGGGGTTTTTGTCTGTTTTACAAGAATGTAAAACTTGCCACTGCTGTGTAACTGATAATGTTTAAAGCTCTGTATAGGTACTGCTTTCTGTCAGGCTTCTTTTCTTGAACTTCTTTTGACCCGTAACTCTTCCATTCCTTCAGTCTGCCGTCCTTTCTGCTCGCACACCACATGCACCACTGTTTCAGGTGTCTTACACCCAAGGTAGGGAATGGAGAGGAACTTCTTGCTCTACACACGTAACCACTTATGCAACATCGTGTGAATTGGCAGCGAAATCATTTTCTTCAGTGATGGATATATCTGACAGCAGATAGGTAAATTAGCCTGCAGAGGTGTGAATAAAGAATCTGCCAACACCAATAAGTGAGACACGCACGGGCTCTGATTCAGAAGTGTAGGAAACAGCCATTCAGGCAATGGCTGATAGAAAATCTGAGAGGAAGAATGGAAAGTGTTATGCCAGATACAAGGTACACCTTGCTATGCATTACAGTACAAATCCAGATTGTTTCATTGTTAAATTTGGGGAAAACGGTTAAAATCCAAAAATTGCTTGCCAAGCTTCCTCTGTACTTTATATATATTGCAGTACTTTCCCGACTCTTACTTGTTGTAAGAAAAGTCAGTGAAAGTTTTCGGGAGGTTTCTTGAAATGTTCTGAAATCTACCCTGAAATGTTCTGGTACTTTTCAGGCTGTTGTGAGTTTCTTGGGCACCATTTTCAATCCAGAGATTCTCTGTTAAGTATAGGCAGTTACCTACATTTTGCTGAAGTTTCAGAAAGGAAATTTTTGAAAGCAGCTTAACTTTTTTCAGTAGTGAATCGCAACAGTGAGAAGCAGTGGTATTGTGTCAGGTCATAAATGTTGGGTATGTTGTGTTGGAGGAGAAGGTAGGAGAAAGGAGTAGCATACTTTGAAGCATTAAATAAAAATGTCTCATGCTTTTCTTTTCATACTTGTGTACCAGGTCATAAAGAGGAAGATGAAGCACCTTCTGTTTCTGCTGTGCTGTCCCTGGAGCAAACGGCTGTGATTCAGGAGATGGTAAATCAAGATGTACTTCCCAAGCTGATGATCCCCAGTCCTACCAGTGAACCCCAAGTGGTGACTGAAGACAAACAAGGAGAAGCAATAAACTGTGCATCAGATGATTTAGATGATGATGAAGAGGAGGAGGATGAAGAGGAGGAAGATGAAGAGGAGATAGAAGATACCAATATGCCTAAAGAAAATGCAGAAATGCCTTTGATATGTGAAGAAAAGTTAGACTCTATGGAAGACCAAAAGAGTACATCAGAAGAATCTCCAGAAAGCTCTCCAAAGAAAAAACTTGTTGTAAAAATTCCAAAAGCGAGAGGTGAATCAAATGGTGATGTTCAGGAAACGTTCATGTTTCCCTGTCAGCATTGTGAGAGGAAGTTTACAACAAAGCAAGGACTTGAACGCCACATGCACATCCATATATCCACTGTTAACCATGCTTTCAAGTGTCGATACTGTGGGAAAGCCTTCGGTACTCAAATTAACAGGCGAAGGCATGAGCGACGCCATGAGGCAGGGCCAAAAAGGAAACCGTTCTTAACACTAACATCGTCACAACACTTGGATAACGTTGCTGATAACCAGGTAATTGTGGATGATGGTCTTAAAGATGACCTGAACGTTTCTGGTCTTGTGCAAGAGACGGTTGTCTTGGATTCTGAGAAGGTTTCCCAGGAAATGTCAAACTCCGCTTTTGCCGAGGAAAATAAGGAGCCCAAAGAGTTGCATCCATGCAAATACTGCAAAAAGGTTTTTGGAACTCACACCAACATGCGGAGGCATCAGCGCAGGGTTCATGAGCGTCATCTTATTCCCAAAGGTGTCAGAAGAAAAGGATTCTTCACTGAAGAGCCACCACTTCCGACAGAGCAGACCCCACCAGTCCAGAGTGTCTATATAGCAAGTACAGAAATAGAGGAGGAAGGTGAAGTAGATGATGTCTATATTATGGATATTTCTAGCAATATCTCTGAAAATTTAAATTATTACATTGATGGTAAAATTCAGTCCAACAGCAGCACTAGCAATTGTGATGTGATTCAGATGGAGTCCAACTCTGCAGACTTGTATGGACTAAATTGTATAATCAGTCCAGTCACGGTGGAAATCTCCCCAAATTTAAAGGTTACACAAACACACGTGAACGAACTTCCCAAGGAACCCTCGAGCAGTGGGAGCAATGAATCCAAAAAGAGGAGAACTGCCAGCCCTCCTCTTGTACCAAAAATAAAGACTGAAATAGACCCAGAACCTATAACTCCTAGTAGTTCTTTAAATCTTCCTCTTAGCATTTCAACTGAAAGCTTACCTTTTCATAAAGAAAAAGGCGTTTATTTGTCATCAAAATTAAAACAGCTTCTTCAGACACAGGACAGTAAAAACATAGCTCCATCAAGTGAAATCCCGAAACTAGGACCTTCTGTTACAGTTACATCGTCACCCATTCTGCCTCCAGTATCTGGGAGATTTAAAAGGAGGACCAGCTCTCCTCCCAGTTCTCCCCAGCACAGTCCAGTCCTTCGAGACTTTGTCAAATCAGGTGAGGGGAAAACTGTGTGGAACGATAATATTCGGAGTTCAAAAATGCCAAAGTTAGAAAGCCACAGCAACTCACCTGCTTGGAGCTTGACTGGAAGGGAGGAAAAAGAGACGTTGAGCCCTCTTTGCTTTGAAGACTATAAAATGTCAAAAGACTGGACAGCAGCTCCAACTTTTGGCAACGTGTGCAACCAGCAGCCATTGGATTTATCTAGCGGTGTGAAACAAAGGTCTGATGTCAAAAACAAGAATCAGGTTCCCTGGGAATCTGTTTTAGATTTAAGTGTGCATAAGAAGCCTTGCAGTGATGCTGAAATTAGGGAATACAAAGAAAATTCCATACAGCCGACCTGTAGTGGGGTTAAAAAGAAGAAACCAACCACTTGCATGTTACAGAAGGTTCTGCTGAACGAGTACAACGGGACGGATGCAGCCACAGACGGTGCGCTTGGTGTAAACAGGAGCGTGAGCCCAAGCAAATCCCTGGAGCCCCAGGCAGAGCCTGAGGTGGATCCCAGTCTCTCCGCATCATCTTCTGTTGACACTCAGCCCCTTGGTTCCTCTGCTTCCCCTGTGCCACAGGCATCTGCTGCACCTCCCATGTGCCAGCTGCCTCCTTTGCTAACACCCACCAACCCTCCTTCCCCTCCGCCCTGCCCGCCTGTGTTAACAGTTGCGACATCGCCTCCTCCCTTGCTTCCAACAATGCCGTTATCGATTCCCGATGTCTCTGCCAGTGCCACTAACACTTCTTCTTGTCCATCTCCGCTTTCCAACACTACCACCCAGTCCCCGCTACCAGTTCTTTCACCTACGGTTTCCCCTTCTCCGTCTCCTGTTCCTTCTGTTGAACCTCTTATTTCTGCAGCTTCGCCTGGTCCTCCTACACTCTCTTCCTCGTCTTCCTCCTCCTCTTCCTCCTCTTTCTCCTCCTCTTCATCTTCATCATCGCCATCTCCACCTCCTCTTTCTGTAGTTTCTTCTGTTGTTTCATCTGCTGATAATCTTGACAATACCCTCCCAATAATAAAACAGGAAGAAGCTGAAAATGAACAGCAGAAAGCAAGAGAAGATCCTCATACTTCAAGTGAATCAGGAGTGGTGCAAGAAACGTTCAATAAAAGCTTTGTGTGCAATGTCTGTGAATCACCTTTTCTTTCCATTAAAGACCTAACAAAGCATTTATCCATTCATGCTGAAGAATGGCCCTTCAAATGTGAATTCTGTGTACAGCTTTTTAGGGATAAAACAGACTTGTCAGAACATCGCTTTCTGCTTCATGGGGTAGGAAATATCTTTGTTTGCTCGGTCTGTAAAAAGGAATTTGCTTTTTTGTGCAATTTGCAACAGCATCAGCGAGATCTCCATCCAGACAAAGAGTGCACACATCATGAGTTTGAAAGTGGGACTTTGAGACCCCAGAATTTCACTGACCCCAGTAAGGCAAACATGCAACACATGCAGAGCCTGACAGAAGATTCCCTGGGACCCTCTAAAGAGGAGGAGGATGAAGATCTAAATGATTCCTCTGAAGAGCTTTATACTACTATAAAAATAATGGCGTCTGGAGTAAAATCTAAAGATCCAGATGTTCGCATGGGCCTCAATCAACACTACCCAAGCTTTAAACCACCTCCCTTTCAGTATCACCATCGTAATCCCATGGGTATCGGAGTTACTGCAACAAACTTCACTACCCACAATATTCCACAGACTTTTACCACTGCCATTCGGTGCACAAAATGCGGGAAGAGTGTTGATAACATGCCTGAGTTACACAAACACATATTGGCCTGCGCATCTGCCAGCGACAAAAAGAGATACACACCTAAAAAAAATCCAGTACCGCTGAAGCAGACGGTGCAGCCTAAGAACGGCATGGTGGTCATAGCCGGCCCTGCAAAGAATGCCTTCAGACGAATGGGCCAGCCTAAAAGACTCAATTTCAATGTTGAGATTAGCAAAATGTCCTCAAATAAACTAAAAATAAGTGCATTGAAAAAGAAAAACCAGCTTGTCCAGAAAGCTATCTTGCAAAAAAAGAAATCTGCCCAGCAGAAGGCAGAATTGAAAAACAACCCATCTGAGTCGGACTCTCACATCTGCCCCTACTGTAACAGAGAGTTTACTTACATTGGAAGTTTGAATAAACACGCGTCGTATAGCTGTCCCAAAAAACCCATCTCCCCCTCCTCTAAAAAGAATTCTGCAAAAAAACCTGCAAATTCTTCTTCCCTTGTAAGCAGCGAAAAAGGCAACGGCCAGCGCAGGCGAACGGCAGATGCGGAAATCAAAATGCAGAGCATGCAGCCGCACTTGGGCAAGACAAGAGCACGGACCTCAGGACCCGCACAGATCCAGCTTCCCTCTGCATCCTTCAAATCAAAGCAAAATGTTAAATTTGTACCTTCCATCCGATCTAAAAAGCCAAATTCATCTTCGTCGTTGAGGAACTCTAGTCCTGTTAGAGTGTCCAAAATGTCCCACGTTGATGGGAAAAAAACTAAGGTGGTCACTAAGAACAGTTCCTCTGGGATCTCGAGCAAAGCCTCCCGGAAATTGCACGTCAGAATACAAAGGAACAGTAAAGCCGTCTTGCCAAGTAAGTCTGTGGCAAGTAAGAAAAAAGCAGACAGGTTTGCGGTAAAATCTAGGGAGAGGATTGGAGGACCCATTACACGGAGCCTACAGCAGGCAGCAAATGCAGAGGCAGCAGAAAACAAAAGAGATGAAAGCAGTGCAAAGCAAGAACTAAAAGATTTCAGGTAAGCGTTTAATTTGAAGTTGAAACAACACAGGAACACGTTGCTTGGTGTTTTGCCAATTGTCTTGGTCTTTTTTGAGTTTCTCATACTTAAATAAAAATAAAAACAGGTTGCATTTCCTAAAACATGGTTAAGTAGCTCGGTCATGCTGAGGTGCGATGTACATACTTGATGGATTTTGTCATGTTAAAAATACGTAATTTGTATAGAGAATGTCTTTAATTATAAACCAAATTGAAAATTGGACAGAAAATGTCGGTGCCTGAATGCAAATGAACTTTAATGACATTAAACTTGGTGTTATTGGAGACAACGACCTTGTATCTGATACCTGATATATTTGGTGGTCTAAACTCATTCTAGGTTTAGCTTATGGCGATTCTCTAAGCTAAAAATGATAACTGCAACTTTTACTCACTAAAATAACTTGCTTTGTTGGTTTTTAATAAAAAGCATTCTCTGCATATCCTATAGAAAAGAAAAAGCCATGACCAAATACTTCAAAAATGTATGTGCATATTAAATGAGTCAGATGATTAAATAATATAAAAAGTGTAAGAAAAGTTACATGGACGTGTAAATTTGTTTAGCGGTATCATGCTCTTATGTTTCAGTATAAACAGATTTTATAATTAAAGTTTTATTTCTTTTTGAGAAAAAGCATTTTAATCACAAGAAAGGGTGACACTTCAATAAATAAATAAAATCTTAATCTATGTGCCTGAGTCCCGACTTACGTCTTCATGTAGTCTCTCAAATCAGTAGGATATTTTGCAGCATGTTTGTCACTTTGATCAGCACCCTGCTGCCCTGTTATTCTTGGGTATCTCATTTGCTGAGTAACTTTCACAAAGCTCGCTGGCGATTAAGGGTTCTTTGAGGTTTGGTGATTGCAGCGCCTGGCTGTGATTAACGCCAGATTTATGGCTGAAGGTAGGATTTTTGTGTCTAAGTAATGGAGAGTGGAGGAGGACCTGGCAGCCTCCTTCAGAGCAAGCGTCCCCTGGTAGAATCTGTCAAGAAATGTCAAAATCCAGACTGTCTGCAGCGTTTGTGTCTTACGGGGAGGCCTCCTAGGTCAGCATTTGGAGGCGGTACTTTGTAAAGGTTCAATGTAACAGAATTACTTCCAAGAGCTAAAGGGGCCTTTGACTTAAAATAGGTAATACCCAAATTAGGATGTCTTGAAGGAGAAAATTGTTACTGCAATTTGGAGACTAAGGGTGTTTAAAAAAATGCCCTTAAGGAACAAGAGCTGTGTACCAGGGCTGTTCTCTTGGGACATAAACATCTTCCTGTTATTTAATTCTTGTCAGCTGCCCTCTTCGTGTTGTGTTTGAAACTGTACTTTACATAGTGCCAGAACGGATCAGTAAGATCTGAAACCAGACTGACACTTCTTTCCATCTAAATGAATCATTTGACCTTAAGCGAAATAACCGAGCACTTGAAATCTGTGCATATGGAAATTGTTTAATAGCATTTGGGGTAAATAACAGCTTACCTAGGGGTAAGATTTCCTTGACTGTTTCAAGTACTGTTAGTTTACTTTGGCAGCTTGCAGCCCTTACTGGTTTATTGAATAGTGTTGCTAGAGGAATTCTTGCTTTTTTCTTTCTGAAATAATGTTCACAGATCTACATTGTCTGGTCAACTTTTTTATATCAACTATATAGTGTGAAGAGGTTTTTTGCCTTCACACACTAATATCAGCACAGGCTAACTTCGGTTCTGTCTGTGTAGGCACAATGGTTTTATATTTCCCCCCAGGAAGTCATAATTCTCAATATAGTTTCAAGACTTGCTTCGTGTAATATTTGTCTCCAGATTTGTTTTTCACCTTTCAGTTTTTCTGTGTAAACATACTCCGTTCACAAATGGTTTGTTTCGTCATTTATCTTCAGTTTTTGTTTGTTTTATTTTCTAGGAATCTCCTGTAAAAACAAACCAAACAAAAAAATTCCCTTAATGCCATGGTAGAGCTGTTGCATGCTCCACTTAGGATAAGCACTGCGCCAATGGATGCGAAATCCCCCGAGCTTGCGAAACCAGCTGAAGCTGACTCTCAATCGTAAAATTGCCTGCAGGCTTCTTGCTGATATTCAGTGTCAGGCATAGATTTTCTTATTTTATGCCTGACACGCATGCTGGGCTACAGGATGATTCAGATAAAAGAGAAGGGTGCTGTTCAAAACAAAACAAAACCCACACGAAACCACCCAATGAAGCAGTGGGAGTAGCTAAACCAAACCTTGTGCTCAGAGCCTGGTGTTATCCGTACCTCTGCGACTGCCACACGGACAGGTCGGTTGTGTGCGTGGCAAAGCAGTTCCTTGTTTTTGTCAATGATTCAGCGTAGATTCAGGGACAACAAATGTTGCTGCACTCAAGGTATTTTTGTCGTGTATCGAGTCTCCTAAAGCCTTTTGTCTGAATGAATCAGCAGAGGCCAACCTAGCACGGCAGGATTTCCTTTTCTTCCCACCTTCTTCTGACTGAGTCTTTTTAGATGTCCAGCATATGATGGGGAAAAGCCTGATTTGGATGTTTTATGGATTTTCCAAATTCCTATTTATACGCGCAAATGAAACTTTATATAGCAATGAAATACCAGTTTCTAAATACCATATATATAATGAATGCAGTGTATCTTTTTATTGATAAGAAGGCTAGACCAGGGCTACATACCTGTATATTTTGAAAGTTAAATATATAATTACTCTGAAAGGTTGTACACCTCTATCTAATAACTTAAGACAACAAATTGGTCGGTTGATCATAACAGCTTTTTATGGAAGTACAGTTTGTCATGTGTTCATAGAGCTTTCAAGATTAATGACAGAACTGATGGAAAGTGACTAGTTTCTTTATACAGCCACCCCTTTTATTTTTTGTTCTTGACTTAAAAAGTAATCTACCTCTTAAAATTTGTAGTTTAATACTTGTTTGGTGAATTTGTGCCACTTTAACTTTCACTTTCACTATCATTCCCATTTTGTTACATTTCTGTCATGGGGACTTTATGTTGAAATATTGTATAAAGCATTTGTAGCAAGTTGAAAAAAATAAAATATTTAAAATTATTTAAATTGTTTTGGACACTTCAATTGTACTATATGTGATTTACATTTTACATGAATTTCATTTTGTTTTCATTCTGGGTTGTTAATCTTGGAGCATGTTCCTGTATTGAAGTTTGCTGTCAGCTATATTGTTTCTTCTATTGGAGAGTGATATAAAGACTATTCTAATGCAAACATTAAAAATTACCGTTTGACATAAAAGTGGGGTTGTCATTGCTTTTGAACACTGTAGCCTTGCTGAAGACACTAAATGCAGGTAAGCAACTCGATTTTTCTCCTCCATCGTGGAAATTGCAGATGCATTAAAGAGTCTCTGTGGTGTTGCAAGCACTTAATGACCAACTCGTGACACCTCTTACACAACCGTAACCAATAAAGTTCACTTCTTAAAATCTCGTGGGGAAACTTGCCTCGTGTATGGAAAGCAGATGTAGCAGGAGCAATGAAACCACGTACATCTAGAAGTGTGTTTGCATCCTTTAGTTGTCTGCACCCGGTTCGCTGAAACAAGTTTATACCAATTTGACACTTAGCTGTAGATTTTTGGGTTTTAATTGTGGGCACAATTAATAAATTTAAACTATTTTAATGAAAATTGCACACACCATTTCAACTTTTTCTGATATTTTAATGTTCTGGGTTTATGTGTGTTAAACTTGTGAAATAGTTAACAAAAACTCTTCATGTGTATTTTTTTTTAATGTTGGAAATTTTGGGATGTTGCTTTCCCCCACCAGGATCTGCCTCCTGCGTGGAGCTGGAAGCATCGGTGTCTGTGTGAGTGTGGCAGTTATGAGGAATAATGTTAACGTCGTTAAGACTTCCAGTGCTGCAGCCCATTTCTTAGCGTATTCACTACTAACCCAGTAGTAACTTGGTATTTTTATGTAGTTATCTGTTCAAATTGATACTTCGCTTTGACTAAGATTCTTTGGTAAGAACTCCCTGTATATTTTCTTACGGGATATATCATTCCTTGAACATGCTATCCTCTCTGCAACAAAGTTTCCCCTGCATTTTAGCTGATAGGAGAAAACCTGGTACGCTGATCCAGGAGGTCTAACCTTGTTCATGGGTGTTTTCACATGCATCGTTGTATTTGACTGTTTCACAAAAACTGGGAACATGGAAAAAGAGGTAAAAACTCTTACCCTTAACCAGTCATTTCACATCTTTCTTTAGTTTCTGACAACTGAAATACCCGTTGGTGTCTGGTTTTACTGCAGGCTTGGTATTTTGTTCACCTTGTAAGGATTTATTGGCGATGTCTAGCAGTGAACTGATCATAAATAAACCAGCTTCCTTCCCTCATCCCTTACTATTGCAGCAGAAATCCTGTTGCCATTGTCTTTAATGTTTCTCTGCTGTGATATTAAATCTTGTTGCGTGCCGAGGATGTTGCCACCCTGAGCCGGTTCACACCTGTTTGTACACAGCATTTCTCAAGTGAGGTGCTGTACAATGGAGATCTCTACTTCAAAATGAGAGCTGATCACCAAGGAAGATGTTTCATTCCTGAATGGACTGCTCATCACAGATAGGAAATGCACGGCTTTTATAGTAACTGTTACATCTCATCTGCATAATTGAATTTCTGTGGCTTTTACAACTGCCTCTTTATGATCTGAACACAACAATAAAGCTGTAACGATGCCCAGAAAGTGCTGACGCTTCTTGAAATGCATCCAAACAGCACTGAAAACAATCGGGCTTGTCCTGTGTATAGAGACTGACTGACATGCTGGGCAACATCAACCGTGGTGTCAGTTTAATAGAGACAGCAATGCTGGAGCGTATGGAGGTGGGACATCCAACATGGAGTGTTTATCTTTTTTTTTTTAATTTTCTCTTATTATCCAGTTTGTGAGAAGAAGTTAAAACCAGCCTGTGTTGGACAATGTCTTGAAAGTGTTGAAGGCAGCCCCAGTGCTGCAGCCAGACCCTGCACACAGTGATTCCTGCCTTGCCCTGCAAGCTCCTGCCCTTGGCGTGAGCTACCTCTGGTTGGTGTAGGTTAATGTAGTTCTGATACTGTGTTTTGGTGGCAGTTTGTGTTGTAAGCCTTTAATTTAAGGTTCTAGTTTAGTTGTGATGATTTTCTTTAGGGAGATGACATAGAAAACTAGATCCTGGCAACTTGATGTGTAAATTTTCTATTTCAACTATAGAAATGAATGGCATTCCCTTGATTTGTGACTTCAGTTCCGAAATTATGGGGCCAGCTCCAGCTTTTACTGCAGTCAAGTTTGGCTGAGAAGCTGATTTGAAACAATAACTTGTGACAGACAAATGTCTTCTGAATAGCCTTAAAAAAGAGAAAACCTTACATACTAAATCTGGCTTTCCTTTGCTGACTGTGTGATCTGCATGAGTCATGTAATGTTCTATTCATTTTTTAAATGAGCTACAGGATAGGTTATGAGCAAGAAGTGTGTGCGGGTTCCGCTCTGAGCTTTTGTGGTAAGTGAATTACGAACAAGAGGTAAACTTCCACATCTCCTATTTAATTAAACCAGTCAAGAATTTGAAGAAACTCTTGGGACTAGCATGAAATGTCATAGCAATAACTGCAGGTACTTTGTTACCAACGTAGAGCAAAGCTGATTTTGGGTCACCCCTGTACAGTATCGAAAAATACAATATTAATACTTGTAGAATTGATACCATATAGCGATTGGTGTTTCTAAGCCACAGCTGGAGTTTTGAAAAGCACCAGTTGGATGCACAAATCTTACAGAAGTTTAGTGGGAACTTTGTAAAGCTTCACCTACACAGCCACAATAATCTGAATTAGTTTTAAAGGGGATTGCTTCACCTGAACTGTGTGGATGGACAGTTTGTCCAAGATCTAGTGAACTGAGAGCTAAAGGCTGCTCAAAAGAGATCCTGGAACAAAATACAAATTTAAATGCTCAGGAGATTTTAAAAAAGCTAATACTCGCATTGCAGTAAAAATCTGTAGTTTGTTTCCTGTTTATGTATGTGATGTGATGCATTTCAGTTACATAGTTGTATACTCTTTTGGTAGAAGCTGTGTCGCTTCACAGTCTGGAGCTGCTCTGAAGGGGACCAGCAGCTCTAATGGAAGAGGGTATGCGTGGGACCTTACCGTGTTTTCTGGAAGAGTGGGAAGGTGAGGAAAATAATTCTGTTTTATAGGAAGGTGCAAATAAAACACTTAGAAAGGCATGATAGATGAAGTTTATGATTAATGGTCTATTTTGCGCGCTAAATGAGGCAATGAAACATGTTAATGTTATTGAAGATGGGTCTTTATTTCATACGTGTGAATGACGATGTCATTTCCTAAGCGTTCTCTGGGATCTTGCCATGGCAGTTTCTGTAATGTCTTGTGTAGGTATTTTTGAGTGAAATGAATACTGAGATAACTCAATAGTGCTCATGGCTTGCAGCCAGGTAAGGGTCCCCACTGAAGGGTTTGAAGCGTGAACAGGTTCTTAGACCGAGAGTGGGAAGGGAAAAGCAGTTGGTGTAAAACATCGTCTGGGAGAACCCAGAGGTATTGCAGTCCCCATCTGTCTCTGGACCATGGTCTGCTATTAAACCTTCTCTTTAGTTAAGAGGAAGCCTTGTTGCTGTTGAGTCACCTCTGCTGCTTCCCATGCGTACTTCATCATTTCTCTTTCTCATTTTGCTGATCCTGCACCTTTACTTCTCTTAGTGCATCTCTGAAAATGCTTTTGGTTGAGTGTACTTCTGAAAATGTGCATTTAAAAAGGAGCTTTGAAACACTGCTTTTTTTTTTCAGATACAAGGCAGTAAAACACTGAAACTCAAAGGGAAGCTTGAGCAGGCATCAAATTGGAGGGAGGCTTTTTCTTAAGGAATAGTTGCTTCATTTTCCTAATTTATTCAAAGCTGGAGTGGTTTGTGAAATGCAGTATAGTAATCAGCAACATGCAATTTGTTTGTATATATCTGCTTATTTTTGTAAGGCTTTCATGTTTCACAAGCCAGCCAGGGTCTCTGAGTCATGTTCTGGATGACGATGCTCCCAGAAACTGCCAAAGGGCTGTGAGAAACCTTGGATTATTCAGCGGCTGCTGTTCTGTCTCTCAGAAATGCAGGCTCAGCATTCGGTCTGCGTGGTGCAAGGTGGTGTTACACACCAGAGGTGTGCAGACCAGCAGCAAAACTGGGACTTGTGCTACTCGCAGTGTCCTGTGTTGGTCAAAAAAGCATCATAATCTTGAATCTGCTCTTGGAGGGCATTGGCTCTGGAAGGGCCCGTGCTGGCTGCACAAACTCTCGTCCAGAAATCATGTGTGAGCAGCAGCCGTGGTGTCCAGCTGTGACTGATGGTAGAGTTTAGTGTTTTGTTTAGGTGCTGTGCTTCCTGCTAAACGTTGCAGTGTGGGAGGAGGTAGGAAGACGAGAAATAACAAATTCTCCCACCATTGAGCTGCTGTGAAGAGTTGCGCACTCAGACTTCACTGTCGCTGGAGTTTGAAGTTGTATTCCCAGTTCATTATGGGCAATGCTTTCACTCATCCGTCTTTAAATCAAAAGCACTTCCCCCCCCCCCCCCCTCTTATGTGGTGAGATGTGCAGGACTGAGGGGCCACGCTAGTTCTAGCCTTCAGTGATCATTTGAACTCGTTTGCAGTAACCATTTCTGTGCGAAGCTAAAGATCAACTGCAGTCAACTGCACACAACTATGTGTGACGAAGTTTTCTCATTCTTTTCCACTGTAGTGAATGTGATTCAGTAGATAAAAAATTTTAGTCAAATTATCAGATTAAATTACTTGACAGAGATAAAAAATTTTAGTCAAATTATCAGATTAAATTACTTGACAGAGTAGAAGGCGTATTTGAGTAATGCTATTTTAAATCCAACTTTCTTCACCTTTTGGCTCTCACAATGCTCTGTGCTGCTTTAAAAGGGCAGAGGAATAAATTACTGATGTGATACTGTTCATCTAAATGTAGAGACCAAGATTTCATAAAGTGACTGATGATTTCTTTGAGCTCAATTTGAAGTGCTCTCAAGGAGACTGAAAGAGCTCAGTAGCCATCCTCAGTGCTGATCCCTTTAAAGTGGCTACTTCAGATCACTGCTTGCTTTTGAAAATCCAGTGAAGTGAAATGGTATTGATAGGTTAATTTTGGGTAGTCCCCCAGGTGAGCTGTAGGCACAGTGAGGTTTTCCTCAACAGCTCTCAGTGTTGGTTTGGTGTCCATCACTGAAGTTAGTGGTGGTCTGAAGCAGGATCTCACTGGGAGATGAATGAAGTAAAAAATGAAGAAACGTGAACTTTTTGGAGCACGTTTGTGAAACAACACCATTTTTGTGTTCCTGTGGGGAGCAAGGCATGGGGCTGTTTGAGCCGCTGTGGTTACAGCGCTGCTGATCGTCTCTTGAAAGCAGAGAATGCAAAGCATCTCACAAACAGGTTTTTCCAGTTTAGCTTCGTGAAAGGCCTCACCATAAAATCATAATGTTCATGTTGTGTTCTTTAGCATCGTGATTGCCAGATAAAATCCTGACGTGTTCCCCCTTTTTCACTGCTTTCATAAATAAACACGTAAGTCTCTGAACAGCTGCAGTATGGCACATTAAGATCCTCTTTGCTTCCTGCTGCTCCCCCATTTTTTTACACAGAAGGAGGGCTTTTCTGCAGAAAAGAGAGAGACATCCTCCACAGCAAAATCCTATCCACAGCCCTTTTTGTCCTGCGAAATACTTTGTTTCACTTAAAAAGAAGTTTGTGTAATTGGTGGTTGATGTTTTTCCAAGTCCTTGCTTTGTGTATTTACTCTGCCGTTAAGCAATACGCTAGCACAAGAGAGCACACGCCAGTTCTGTCAGCAACGTGATGCTTCAATTCTCACTGAGAGATGAAAGCCCCAAAATCTCATTTATCCACTCCCTAAACCCCCCTCACTTGCCCTGTGGGCTAAGAATTTAGGCCAAGAATTTAGGCTTAAACACCCACACCTCTTTACCTTTATAGGCCGCCTGTGTCAGCTTGGGCATTGTTGTATTTAAGAGTAGGAAACGCTTTTTTGATAGAATATGTCCCTGGGCTGTGTGTTGTTAGGAGATGTGTTGAGGTGTGTGTGTCTAACGTTTTGGGCCATATGCATGGGGTTTTTAGCTTAGGAGGGTAGAAGTATAAGCCCTGCAAGAAAAACACACTTGAATTGAGGTAAAAATGTGAAGCTACGTTACCTGAATGTTTTATCACATACGGCAGTGGCTCTCCTCACTGAATTTCACTGGTGTGAGCAGCAGCCACATTGATCTCTTCAGCCTTCGCTCCCACAAGTAACCTGGCTTCTTTTTCTGGGACGTTTCTAGTGAGCTAAACCAGCAACTTGGAAGAATGTTAATTGCACAGTGCAGTAGAAGTAAGGTAATTTTCATTAAAAATACCGAATGTATTTTGGGAATGTGTGAGGGAAGGGTGTGTGCCGGGATCTGGCATTTTTACCAGCTGCCCAGGTCGTGTGTGCTGCTCGGTTCAAGGCTCGGTGGCCTGGGAAGGTACCTGGAAGGAGGAATTTGGTTTAGAGAAATAAAGTGAAACATCTCGAGTATTCAGAGACAGCGTAACCTGGGAACGCAGTGAGATAGGGGAACCTTTGCCTTTGTTCTTGTGTTAAGGCTGCAGATTTTCTGGGCGACCTTGGCAGATCACTTCTGACTCAGTTCTGCACCTGAAAAAGTGGGATTATGGCACTGAGTCATACGGTGAAACGCTTTCAGCTCCAAGGACTGAAGCCTGGAAGAGCTGGGATTTAGTGCATTTTTACTGTAGTGAGTCTCACCTAGTTCAGTGATTCGTCTCCCTTTTGTTAGGCTGTGCTTTCAGTTGAGAGCGAGCTGTAGGCCCTGTCTATGTGTAAAAAATAGCATCATTTAACTTAGGTTTTAGCTTTAATTTATGGTATGGGTAGCACATTTAGCAAAACTGTTCATCCTGATTTAAAAGTCCCAGCTGTCAGAGAAAACTTAGTGTAGGCGAGTCCTTCAGCTGCATCACGTTTGGTTTCTGTGCCCTTTTTCTTGCTAACGTAGTGTGTTTGCTGATGCTATTTTTTCCCTGCCTTTTTCCACTTTCTGGCCAGGACCGATCCTAAATGACAGGCCTGAGAGGACTGTGGGTAGCACGTTGTTTGTTGCAGGGCACGGCCGGTGCACGGGGGTGCGATGGGGTGGGTTACAGCCCCCTGCCCCGTCGAGTCCTCATTGCATCTGCGCAGGGCGTCTAAGAATTTGCTTTTCTTTTGCCCGTCTCCAGTTACCCCAGCACGGGTGATGGTGAAAGCAGGTGCAAAGTGTCACTGTTAAAAATAGCCATCCCCAAAACTGTTCCTCTGTGCAATGGGGGTGTTTCGGCTCCCCGCCCCCTCCAAGATTTGCTGCCTTGCACACCCGGGGGGTCGCTGCTGGACAATGCAGCCATCCCCGGCTTCTTTAAACTGGCTCCTTACAAACAGAGTTCTCGGTCCATTTTGGTTTAGTATCGGTACAGAGGAGGGCATCGATTTCCTGATGGCGTTGGTAGCACCAGCTTCACGGCCCGGCCGCTGTCCATGCTTGGCCACGGGGTTTCACTGCGCGGTGGATGGGGAGCAGAAGGGAAAGGCAACAAAAGTCCAGCAAGAGCTCAACTGCGGTTTCTATCTAGAAAAAAATCCCTTTTTTCCTTGTTCCTCTAATCCTCACCTTCCGAATAAGCCCATGATCTATTAGTTTTAAAGCCAGAAGAAATTAGGGGGTGAAAGACCCCTTTAGTGTATTGTTTTTGGGGGAGGATGAGGGGTGTGCGTTTGAAAATGGCGGTCAGATTTTCTCAGATGTTTTGTCTGTTTGGATTTGAGGCTTTTTTTGTTGTTTAGGTTTCCCACAGGATTTAGGCATTGCCTTATCGTATGCAGTAACACACAGATGTTATTGATTATAGGAAAACGACTCATAATTAATTTTCTGAGATTAAGCATTACTTAAATGGAAATAGTCTAAATAAAAGGAAACTAATATTTCTCTCTTCTAGTTGTAGTAAAGAACTGAAGCCAAGCAAACTAAACTTATTTTGGATATTCTTCTGTTTTCCTTGGTAACAGTCCTTATAAGGGACAACAGAATCTGGATTTGGTTGACTTCCCCATTACCACTTTCTGATTATTCCACACCAGACGAGTGGTTCAGTATTAAATTCACAGGGGCTGGAGAGTACGATTTACATAGAACAATAACAAAAGTTTGGCAGACTGCTTTAACCACGGATTTTAATTTGGAAATAATTGAATTGCTTACTTTTCAACATGTCTGTGGTTTTGTTTTTGTGTTGTAATGGAAAATTTTGCGCTTCTTTATGTCTGACTTTCAGTTACGCCACACTGCAGAGTCTGTATGTAAGGACAGACAATAACTGGATTCTCCTTTAAAGGGTGCCTGTTGAACTCTAAAAATAACCCAGAGAAAACCTGAACTTTCCACTTTTCTTAGACGTGTTTTTGCATAATAAAGTTGTGTTTCAAAGGAATTCTTGGAAGAACGTGAGTAGTTGGTCTTGTTCAGACTGTTGAAGAATTTACATGCACAGGGTAGGTTTGTATTTACTGTGGGTACGGGGATGCGCAGGTGCGAGGGGAGCAGACGCGCGGCCGCGTGCACCAAGGTACGAGTATGTGCAAGACAGCAGAAATGGTGAATTTAAAATCAAATAAAAACCATATTTTATCTGCTAGTCTAAGGCTCTTTAGCTCGGGCACACGTTTGAACTGAGATTGTATGTTCAGATGTGGCGTAAACCTTTCTATTTCCCTTGCTTTCACTCCTGATTTCAGGCTTTCTTCTTGAAATCACCATCCACAGAGATGTAACACTGTGAAAATCTCTGATTTTTCACTTCCACTTTGGGATTCTGGAGTCAGTTCAAAATGTGAAGTGAAATGAGATGTTGTCTGTGATAAAGGCGCTGCGGCAGTGCTGGCTGCGGTGACCTGTGCGTGTCAGCGTCGGCTCTGCCACTGCTGGGGTGGCACAGGCGCACTGCGGAGTCTGACCTGGGGGAAAACCACCAGATGTGGTATTATGCTTATATAAAGTAATTCCTTTGCCATAAATATGTATTTTTAAACCTGGTATGGACTGTCCTGAGAAAATAGAGCGTGGCTCTTTCAGTTGTTCTTTACACAAGTGGATTTGTCTGTCCCAGTTGGAGGGTCTCTGGCTGGGACATCGGGCAGGAGGCTGGACATTGACATCGTTTGGTTGATATTGTCCGTTTCCTGCTTAAATAAGCGAAGAACAGAAGTTCAGAACAAGGCAAAAACCCTTCTAACCTTCAGAAGTGGCTCTTTCAGGGTAGGTGGAGTGTCGAGGTTTTATTCTCATCGCTCACCAAAGCCTCTCTGGGGCCCTTCAGCATCTCTCTGCTCTTCCTGACGCATGTGTGTGAGTTTCTTCTGCCTCTCTGTGCAGTTACAGGTTCCGCATGGCCTCTAGATGTCCCTCCTCTTCCTCGCATCACGCCGGCACCAGGCAATGCAAGAAACCCAACTGCGCCGCACCCCACATCTTCAAGGAGTAGACCCCGCTGCATCCCAGCCGAGCCAGGTATGGCCACACCACAGGGAATGCACAGAGCTCACAAGGTGCCTTGTGTCACAAATGGGGCCTCAAACCTAAGGGACAATGTCTTCTCTACTGGATCTAAAGGATCCCTTAGGGCAGAGTCGGCTCTTCAGCCTCCTGGAAGGTGTAAGGAGAATTTTCTTTTGTTTATGAGTTGTTACGACCTGAGGTGGTGTTCCTCTGGATCCTGTGGGGAGGAATTTTGTAAGGATGGGGTTTGTCCCCGTTTCGGAAGCAGCACTGTTTGCGTCTGATCATAGTAGTGGGCAAAGTCCTTTGGGATCTTTTAGGCTGAATGAGTAAATTCTGGACAAATATTAACTCTGACCAAAATAGAAATTGCCTGGGAATGTGTCCTATGGCCGGCTGCTTTGGTTGAATGCCAGAAGATCAAAAACCAGTATTACAATGCAGACTGCAGTGCCAGGATAACAGACAGAAACGTGAGTTGGGGTTGTGGTGAGCTGAACTGGTGAAATTAAGCTGTGTGGGCTTGTGCAAATTCATGACCTGGTCCAGTGTTATTGGTGCAGCTGAACTGATTTCCTCTTGGTTGACTTTAAACAAGGCGCTGTCTTCTGCTCCTTCATTTCCCCACCTGTAACACGCAGATAATCACCTCCTTTATCCTGATGTAACATTAAGTAATGCTACACTTGTATCTGTAAAAGTGAAGGTGAGAATGAGTGCCAGTGAAATCAAGATGCTGCAGCCTGGAAAATATTCTTTGTTAAATATGTTAAAAAAAAAAAAAACAAAACCAAACACATCTGGGGGGAAAGCTGGTAAAATTCTGACGTTTACTACCTCATGAATAACAGGAGTGGTTGCTAATGAAATGTTAACGTCCCTAACTGTGGCATAGACCACTGAGTTGTGGGAAACCCAAGCAAAAGTGAAATCCTGGGCATCTTTCCTTGCTGAATGACTTGTCCTGCTTCCAGCCTAGCAGTGACTCTGCTTAATTTTGATGCTGACTCTGCTTAAATGCAACTCTCTGTGTGTTTGCAGGCACTCGGAACTGTTGACTGGAAAAGGTGAGGTGAAGCGATCCTGAAGCGTTACCCTCTCCTGCATTTTCTTAGACGAGGTGAGACCGGTTCCTCTGTAGACAACAGCGGTTTCTTCTGCTGGAAGCAGTGACCTCCTGTCATGTTGTCCTTCCTTCCAGAGGGAGAGGGTGCAGAGCAGGGCTCCTGCCTTCTCCAGGGAGTGGTGAACTGTGAGTGTGAGGGGGATCTCGGGGTCCCCTGATGCATGGGGTCCGTGCACCAGCAGCTGGTGGAATAGCACAGAGACATGCTCAGACAGTTGCAGGCAGTTTGATGGTGTGCAGAGAGTTGATGGGTCTGGATGAGTGTCCTTTTTCTAGCAGAACACAGAGGAGTTTGACATACTATGCAATTAAATTCAGAAAAGACTATCACATCATTTTAGTTTCTACTTTACATCCTAATGGGTAAAGCACTGGGCATCCCACAAAATCCTGCTAAAAATGCTGAGGTTTCCACATCTGAAGCCTGTGGGTACCCCAGTCTCAACTTTGTACCATTAGCTTTAACGGGCACAATGCCATTGCTTTCCAAGTGTGTCAGGACTCACATTTTGTTTGGAAAACCGTCTGTGAAATGCACTGATAGCCTGGTTTCATAAAGGGACAAGCATCCATTTCTCTAAAGCCTCCGTTGCATTTGTCACCAGTCTGGTACTCTCGTTCTGGATTTATTTCTTCAGTGAAAGTGCTGCACACGTGTGTTGCTGTGCAGTATTGAGCTTAAATGCATTTTCCTTAAATGCAGAGCTTGTGTTTGTGACCGCCATACAAGCATCTTTAGGTTCAATGGTCCTGCAGAGAGGGCGTCCACAAAGGCAGCTGACAGCCAGCACAGGCGCGTTGCACCAACGCACAGGTCAGGTGGTGAAATGCAGCGGAAAAAAGGTCTCTTGCTCCAAAATGGTGACGGTCACACACAGGCACATCATCTGATAGGGGTCCTTCTCTGGGCCCTGTGGATTTCACCTCCAAAGTGAAGGGTTCCTTCTGTCAAGACAAGATTTTGCAGGATCCCTGCTCATGTAGTGTCTGGGTCTGGGATTTTTCAAAGAGGCCAAGGGAGCCAATTGCCCTACTTCCCTCTTGTTTCAGTCAATTTATTCCCCTCCTTGTCTTTGCACTCCACACAGATAAGCACACGTCTGTATGCACAGAGTAGTTGAGAAAAAACCAAGGTTCATACTCCTTCCCACCGCCACCCTGAAAAAGTCATAAAAAGACCAATTTTATATGTCTATCTACATATATATATATATATGATATAAATATATATGTATGAAATTGCTGAAAATGGTTAATTTTCTTTAGTTTTGATGAAAATCAAATTGTTCAAAATGAATCCAAAAGCTTTAAGTAAAAACATTGGTTTTGTTCACTGTAAAAATGTTTTATCTCCATGTTGCTGGAGTTGGAAAGAAGAAGAAGAAGGTCTGCAGGACCTTGTATTATCTAGCTAGAGATATTTTTTTTAAATAAAACCCCTGTCGGAGGCTTTCTAAGTGCAGTTGTGGTTTGGGGGAAGGTGAGATGCTGGGAACAAGATGAGCCATAAAAGCTCCGTCCCCTGCCATGCTGGAAGTGGTGCTTCCAGTGGACAACTGGGAGACCACCAAGATGCAGGCTTTCTGGGGAGAGCTTGTGCCATTGCTGGCTGCTCCCCCTCTTCCCTCCAGTCTCCCCTCTTGAGCTTTTTGCTAGCAATAATTTCCTCTTATTATTGCAATAGGTGATGTACTCATTCCAAACGAAGGCTGAAATTTTTCCCAGCAGCCCTGGGAGACTGAGATTCTCATTATTTATTAAAAGGAGTCTGGAGTGAGTATCCAAATCTCCAAGGCAGCTTGGTACATCTTGGTCAAACAGCACAGGAATGAAGTTTCCTGGCCTTATGTATATCTCAAAGAAGCTGGCCTGCACATACAGCTCTCTAATCACCCTGGCTCACTTTAGTTTTGCGTGTGATCTTTCATTTTATTTTCTCTCTGCATTTTCTCCTTCCTCTCATCATTCCGTATTAGTATGGCAAACGCTGCTCTTTCCAACACGAGTCATCATCCTGTGTGTCTGGACAGCATCGAGATCACTTGAAAAATGAAAATACAGTGCTAATAAAAACAAGCTCTGATGTGTTCTGTCCTAAAGCGCCAGTACGATATGCCCTTGATTTTCCCAGCACAGCTTTGTTAGGCATTTTGTCGGAGATCGCGCTTACCGTGTACATTTCACTGGTGGCAGGAGGGTTGCTGCTGAGGAAGAGCTTTCTGGCTGTGCAGCCCAAATCTCGTTCTGCTGAGACCCACTCCACTTCCAGCAACACTCACTTAAATTCAGTGCAGTTTCTGGCACAGGAGCTGCAGCGTTTAGTGCCTTTAAGGCATACCAATGAGGTTATTACAGGCCACTTTTGTGCAATTTCTTTTTGCTGCTTTTTTAAAAGAGCAGTATTAACTATAATAACTGACAAACTCAAGGAGAGAAGTGTGTAAATTATTGTGATATATGGACATTTTCCCCAGACAATTTCTGGTTTTATCACACGAGCCTGTAAATACGTATTTGCAATTTTAAAAGCACGTCTTTATGTCCCTGGTTGTAAACGCTCCGTTTTTAAAGTTTTATAACATGTGTTACTCAAGCAAGAGACCACAGCACACAGCTTTATATTGTACCGGTCTATTTGAAGGATCCATTGTGGTCTAAGCTGTGGCAGAAAATTAACCACGCCACTGACAAGAAATAACCCATGGTTGCACCAGACTTTTCATCATTTTCTCCGAGATAACAAATGCTGTTTATTTGGCGTGGTGGGGGAGTTGATTTTTCTTGCAGACAAAAGAACCAGTTCAAAATGGTGTCATTTCTCTGGAATGATGAGATTTTAGTCACAGTAAATTCAGGAAAGAATGCCATTATTTTTTTTTCCCAAGGAAGAATTTCACAGTTTTGCAGCAAATTTTTAACCTCCCCCGTGCCTGCTGAGGAAACGTGAAATTTTGCCCTTGACTAATATCACAAATTCTTGTGAAAATTTGAGGGGAGGGTGGGGAAAAAGCTCAGGTTTTGCCTGTAGGAATTTGTGAGGCTGGCACCAGTAGCTCTGCAGTGCTTTCATGACAATGCTGATACTGAAAAGTTTATTAAAAATAAACTGTGTGGAGATGTGGTGTTACCTGCTTGGTGCTTGGGTTCTGAACGTTGCTCTGGAAGACTGAAAGCTCTGTTATCTGCCATGTAAAGGAAAAAAACAACAATAAATTAATGTGACAAACCACATAAAGGAAATATTTATTATTATTTCACCCAAGGAAGTCTTCAAAATGGAGATTGAGCGCATTCTAGCTCTGAAACGGCTGAATGGTTTGGGTGTTTGGTTTGGGCGGCAGGAGAGGAGGAAGGAGATGGAAATGTCACCTCCGTGCACGCTAACGATAATTACTCAGACCTGACAGCTTCGGGCTCTGGGTCTCTGCGCTTGGATGAGCAGCACAACAGCCCTTTGTAGTGCGGACTGTCCAGTCAAAGCCAAAGCCCTCGCTGAAGTGTCACAGTGTTGTGGAAGCAACGCCGTGCCATGAACTTCAAGGGTTGCTGGACTCTATTGGAGGGTAAAAGTTTGAGCAGGGCATGAAGTGGGAAGGGGTTTTGCTTCCTAGAAATGTTTTGTTCATCTCTTGTTGAAGGATCTGCTCCATCACACCACCTTGAGGGGTGGTTTTATCCCTTGTCCAGGGCTGTGGGACGTGGCACTGCAGAAATCGCTGTGGGTGGGTGAGCACCATTTGCCACTGCTGCGTTAATTCAGCCGCCTTCTTTAAAAACAGGAGCAGGTACAACAAACAGGATTGGGAACAGCTGAAGTAGAGGTATTAATATTAATTCCACATAGGCTAAAAATGGCTCTTTTGCCCCAGAAAGTCTGAAGATTCCTTATGCATTATAAATCTGATTTGTTAATTAAAAAAATCGCTGTTTTCACCACTGCACAACATTGCCTTGTCAGCAGCAAGTTGGTCAACCTCCCCTGCAGTGCTGCAGCCAGCCTGGCTTTATTAAATAACATTCAGTTTCAGTGAAGTTTTGAGTGATCAGATTTTGCTGAACTGTCACGCTCTCCCTGCACAGGAATCTTCTGAAATACTCTTTAAATAGCTACAGACTTCCATTCATCTGTGCGAGCTGTCACATGAAGCAGCACTAATTACTCCTTTTTGTAAGCGCGGTGGCTATTTCGGGAGACGACTGCCTTCAAAACCAGGTAAGGAGAAAAAGCTTTCTCATATCGAAGCTACTGCCTTGATACTGGTTATTGTACCACTGGTTGTGCCATTTGTAAAGAGTCCTTTGAGGCTGTAGGACATGAACAAGGCTATAGGCTTAGTGGCCATGGAGGACACGAGTACATCACCCCTGAGATCCCTGGCCACTCGTCATCTCCTGTGGGAGATGGGCCGGCTGCGGAAGAGCAGCAGAAATAGAAATGTGCATTGAGCGCTGCTGAGTAACATTTTTCTGGACCATCAGCAATGGAGCCTTTCACCTCCAGGCTGCTGGCTCGTGTCAAGCCAAGGTCACTGCTCGGAGGCCGCTGCGGCTGATGACGGGCAGTCGCGGTGGAGGGAACAGCGGATGCTCGCCCCCGGTCCCACAAGGGCGTACAGAAATAGAGCCGTGCCTCCTCATGCAAGAGACGTTTCTCTCAGAGACATTTCTCTCGAGTTAGGGATGAGCCGGGCTGGGAAGCTGTCAGAGGAGCACGTTCTGGCCTACTGCTCACGAACAATCGCCATTTATTCTCCCGTGAAGAAGAGGAGGGGGACAGACAGGTGCTTGGGGGTTGGAGAGGATTCCAAGCTGCACTGCATTTGTTTTACAGCTTGCTGTGCAGCTGCCTTGGGAGAAGAAGAGGCAGTTGTTGCAGATTAGGCTGCTCTGGAAATATTATCTTACATATGAGATGCTAATGCAAACAGCCCCCCCCCTGCCCTTTTACTGCTCTGCTAAGGTTTGGGTCACCTTGACTTTAGCAGGGCTGCTTTTCCTTTCAATATTTATTTTTTTCTCCTCGCTGTGCCAGTGTCCGTGGCTGTGCAAGGAGCCAGGCGAGAGGGTGCTATCTCCAGGCTCATCTCCTCGCCCCTGCAGCTGAAGCTCAGTGGAACAGACTGCGGGCCAGCATTACACCAGAAAATTTGTGTTATAAAACATACTGCTCATTGTTATAATTGCATCCTGTTGTCTACCCTATGTCTTTACTCTCTTATGCATTGTATCTTCCAGGGTGCTTAACCTACAGACTCCCTGAACTTTGGTCCTTGGTTTCTCTATAAAGTGCAGAGATTAAGGCTTACCTAGGCCTTAGAAATGCAGCTTAATTTGACCTTGAGAAGTGAAATATCCAGGCTATTTCCTTTAGTACTCTGTCCTAGTACATAATGTCTGTATCTGAATTCAGCTCCTCTTTGTGCCTAGCACTGACTGATGAGAGTCCTTTCATAGTTGCTATTTCTTTTCTAAAAGGATATTTATACACTATTAAGCCATATCTCCATCTTACAACTGATAAACTACTTGCAGAATTCCCTCAGTCTATTTAAGCAGGACTTCTCTCTGCACCAGTTACATATTTTTCTTCTGTAGCACTCAAACTTTTGTTTTTTGGAAAGAATAAACCCCAACCAACCAAACTTCTCTTTCAGCCAAGAATTGACAGAGATGTAATCTGAAGAAAGGGAGAAATATGTTTAATTGCTGTCTCTGATGCCAAACCTTGAGTGCATTACTTCAAATTAATTGTGAGTTCTACAAAATACTTAATTTGCTTTGCATGACACAGGCATCAGAACTGCATAAAGGCTCCAGCGCTGATCTCGGCAGCGTTGTCTGTAGAGGAATAATTGCATCCAGAGCTCTCTGAGCATCCAGCCAAGGATGCTTGTGACAGTGCTGTGCTGGAAGCAAACACAAAAATCCTTATCTGTTATTGTTTTTGCAGAGTCTCTGCCTTGTGACAGTGAAACACTGGCTTGTGCCACACAAGAAGCGAGACCTCACTTGTTACCACTTGGTGCTGATGACACCTCATTAGGGACAATGTCTGAATTCAGATTCTTCCCTGAGTCCTCCTCCATGCTAGAAGCCTTTGCTACTGAGAACGCTGCTGTGAATAACCCCCATTTCTTGCCCAGGGTATTTCTAGAGATGTTAAATATTCCTGTAATGAATAATAATCCCTTCAATGGTCTCCTCTGCTCAGCAGAAAAGTTCTGTCCATACTGTCTCTGACTGGGAAGCTGACATCACCCTGGGGTAGGACAAGGCTCTTCACAGGGGGATGCCACGCAGCGATCTGGTAGAGCTCAGATGGAGCAGACCACTCCAGGTCTCCTGCTGGGATATTTGCATGAATTTTTCCTTTGAAAAGGAAGCAAGTGCCCAGCTGAGATCACATTTCTCTTCTTCTAGATGATCAAAAGACCAAATCTGTCCTTCAGCTGGCTGAGGCTTTATCTGTGACAAAGCTCAGCAGAAGCAAACTCGGATGAAGCAAGTGAATTTTCCTCTCTAGAGATGGTGGTCAGGAACACAGCCTTTCAGAGCCACTGATCACCCAAAAGCCTTAATGACTGCACAGAACTCCCAGGGAGAAAATGAAGATCCATCAGAGCGAAACTGCCGGTGAGAGCTCAGCCTGAGGGGGTGGCAGTCACTGACTTCTCCTGTGTTCCCTTTTGGTGGCCACAGTGCCGCTATGGGAGCACAGTACTGGGAAATGCTCGTTTTGTTTGCCAATGGAAATATTTCCATACATATTTGAGAACGCTGCCATTGTTTTTATGTCTCATTAAGCTTAAAAGAAGCTGAAACTTCCCGGTTAGCACACAGCTTGTGTTAGGAAGCAGAAGAGCAGAATAAGTGCTCACTTAATGGATAGGGATTGACTTTCTCCCTTTCGCCTTCCTCCTGCACTGCCAGGGCAGCCCGTCCATGGTGCCTCTTAAATTGGGCTCCAGTGTCTTAACAAGGGTCACATTATTTCTAACCCTAGTATTTTTCCTTTTCACCTAAAAAGGTAAGCTTTGAGTCAGGTTACCTGTCTGGTTTATTAGTAGTTATTTCCAATAGTGGGGTCAATGGCTGTAGCTGATGGAGTTGGCAATGACACCTATGGAATGGAGGGGACCTTCAAGAAATGTAAAATAAAACTCAGATTGTGGTGGTAAGCATAGAAACCCAGAGGAGGAAATCTGCTACGGGATCCTGCATGGGACTGAGCACAGCAGCACTGTTGTTGGCTGAGTAAAATTCAGGTGAGCTGCAGCAAAATACGTGAGAAATATTGTAGGAAAATCACTGTATCTCATAGAGGGTCATTTCTTAGGCGCAAAATGTCCTGAGCTGAACCACCACATCCCTTGGGCTGCTGGTCAGAGGAGAGATCAGGCACTGGCATGTACACTAGAGCTTCTTTCCTTGTTTTCTGGTTTTCAGGGACATGTACTAACTCGGTGCAATGGCTGCGAGCTGTGAACAACGGTATGAAATGAAGCGTGGCGGCGCAGCACATTGTGTAACGGCTGAGGCCGTACGGTGCCCCAGATAGACCCAGCAAACCCCACTGCCCAGACAGGAAGGTGGGGGCCAGCCAGTTTCTCCTCAGTGCTGGAGCTACAATTAAACAGCAGGCTTTAATGCTTTCCCACTTTATTCCCTCTTTAGGAAGGTTTCTCATACCCAGGGTACCCACCCTGCCGCTGACAGACTCCTTAGCACCTGCAGTAGACAGATTTTCCATGACTTTTTCATGGTTTTTTTTTTGCTTTTCGGGAACCTTCAATGCACTCTCCTAATTCATAATGGATCTGGGGAGGATGAAAAATATATCTGTGAATTGGTCTGCAACACTAAAAGCCCTGCAATTTTGAAGAGCTGGAAAAGTTTTCGGAAGGAAGCAGGGGAAAGGGACTTTCAGGTAGGGACTTTCTGCCACCAAAATGGGCCAGATTTTGCTTTCCTCCGTGTAATAAATGAGAAGGTCACATTAAGTCTGTGTGTTCTTGTGAGGACAGAAATTGCTCCTGTGTCTTTAGCAAAATCAACATGCAAAGATGCCTCTGTTTTGTGTTTGTACTGTACTCTGCCACAGCTGATCTGAGCCTAAAACCATTTAAATCATTATACAAAGGAGCAATCTCATGGGAGGTGGTAGCTTTCACAGTACAGACCAGTTTAGCAGCTGTCAAAGGGCTAAATCTAACAGTTTCCTTGGACTATCAGGGAGAGGGAATAGATACAGTAAAATGATAAAGCTGGGGTTATCTGAGCACCCTCCATGCAGTGGCATTGCTAGAGGAGCTGTGCTGCTTCCAGCACAGATTGGGACATGTGATTTCAATTCCCTGCCCCTAAAATTTCCTCTGATGTCCCTGGGCAAGTCCCATTGCCTCTCTGCGCCTCAGTGGGCTGCAGAAAGGGGCGAAGGCCTCCACCCTGCCTGGAGGTGACTGTAATGCTCTGCCCTGGGCTTTCTTTTGCTATAATCTTGCAGTTTTGTATTTCCACCCGAGTCGTGTGGTACATGTTTTCCCAGCCGTACATACCCTTGCTTCCCAAAGGAAGCGCTGGTGACTCAGGGAGGACAAAATTATCCCCAGCTCCTGCAGTCAGCATCCTTTGCATGAGGAGTTTTAAAAAATGAGGATGAATCAGCGCTGCCAGACTTGCCTGGGAGTTAACTCTTGTCCCCCCTCCCATGCGGAGAGCCCCGGCTGGCCTTGACCCGGGGGGTTACAGCACCGCAGCCCTGCGGGGGTGGGGGGGCACCCCCTGGGCAGGTTTGGGTCCCAGCCCCCCTTTCCCCTCAGCAGGCGGGAGAGGGTTAAGGCGGTCGGCTCGCTGCTGTCCGGCTGA
>NW_010183221.1:49032-55003 GCF_000695765.1 Mesitornis unicolor
CGCGCACACCCGGGACCACCGCGGGGCTCCCCCCCCCGTGGCCCTCCCCGCTGGAAGCCCCCCCCGACCTCCTGATGTGAAGCTGGAGCTGAGACCCCCCGAGAGCGGCACAGACCGCGCTTGTTCTCGGCATCTCCCGGCGTCCGGGCGGCGGCGGCGGCTGTGGGGGCGTCCTTTTGGGCGGGAAAATCCCCCCGGGGTTCCTGGCGCGGGGGTGTGCCCGGGCTAACTGACGGACACGGTGGCTGCTGGTTTTGAGCATCTCAGTTCCAGCAAGAGAAGAAAAGAGCCTCCCATCTTGGCTGTCGCCACGGCAGATACCCCAGAAGGGGGTCCCTACTCGTCGCCTGATGATAATTTGGGCCTGAGGCCACCAGAGCTGCCCAGGACACACCGCGAAACTCCTGGAAGAGGCGGAGGCAGGCCTCAATGAAAATCCTGATGGCACTCGTCTGAAAACATCTGTGCTGTTACTCCCCTTTGAAAAGGGAGAGAGGAGGAGCTTTTGGGCTTAGTGGGGGTCTCCTCCTGCCCTGAGGGTCTGTTGGCACAGGAGGCGCCTCACGGATGCTGGGCTCTGCCCCATGACTAACGCCAAGGACCCAAAGAGCGCCATGGACTCCTCTCCAGTGACCTCCAGCTCCACGGCAGGCCCCGTCACCTTCTCGCAAGTTTTTGGGCAGCAGTGCCAGCTGATGGAAGCAGGTAAGAGGGGACTGCATCTCATCGTCCTGTATCTCTGCAATGTCCTTCATCTCCTCCCTCCCCTGTCCTGTTTCCCAACTTCTTCCCCAAACCTGGTGTTTTCCGAAGGGAAAGTTCGAGCGACCCCTGTTGCATTTGTGCACTTGCCTCAACTTCTCCCAAAACCGCTTAAAAGCTTTGTGTCCAAATGTGAGGCAAGGGTTGGGATGATTGTGCATTTTGGGTTAGTGTGGACCGGAACAAACTGCTCTCTGCCTGACAGTGGAAGTTACCGTTATGTTTAGATGTGCACACAATACGTATAGCAGTCTTTTGGATTTTAAAATAATGCCTTTCAAACCGGAGGTTGTTTTCCTGTTTTGGAGGATCACTGTTGCAGTACAGAGCATCCCTAGGTGTGCGGATCTCTGCTTTGTATTCAGTTCTACAAAGGACAGTGTTTGCGTTTCTTCCTTTGCTTTTTCTGACTGTGTTACTGTAGCAGTTGGAAGCTCTGTTCCCTTTCTTAGTTGTTTTCATACATTTGTAATGTCTGTACAGATGGACCTGCTTATCTGTTGTCTGTGCCTTTTGGGTGTTGAGGAGAGAGTGAGTAGCATGACTAATCCCACATTTTCAATTTTTTTCTCTTGTTTTTCTTGCTTGCTCCACACAGGTGCTCTGAGGCACTGCTCCACTGAGTGCCCCGCAGCTCTGCATTAGCATCCTCCTCCATACCTGAGCTCCCCAGACCAATACATTGGCATAAAGAATTTTATGGCTCTCTTTTCCAATCCCTGCTTACAGGTAGCTCTGAGAATGGAGGGATTTATTATTTATGGCTGTGGAGAAAGCCTGTTTCTTTGCAATGATACCATAACAACACTTGCTCTGAATTTCTAGGGCTCATTTTACTCAGACCTTTGTTATTGCTGTTTGTGATGGTGCATATATTTTAGCAAATGTGTCCTCCAAAGTGTCCCATCTCCTCTTTCTCTCTCCTTTTTTTTCTCTCTCTTCTCTCCAACCCACTCTGTAAATAACGATGCTTGGATTGTAGTGTTTCTGTTTACGTGGTGAGATTCAAAACATTGTGTATCAGGGTTTCCTGCAGATTGCTCTGACTTCTCTTGTGCCTCCCTTAGTACTTTCATAGGCTGAGCCAGGAGGACGACTCGTTAGCTGATAACTACTCAAAGTCAAAGCTGTGATCATGCTGCTGCCTCCAAGGAAATGTTAAGTAGTCTTTCAAGATGGTTTGATGGTTGGTTTTTTTTTTTGTATTATATGGCCTGGGATGTCAGATATTACGCAAATAATAGACGTCTGATAAAACCTTGGTGCTGGGTGAGCATTTTGTTTTCCCAATTAGTAAGACCAACCAGCTGGGAAAACACTGATGGTAAATTTAGTTTTGTTGGCTTTTCCTTTCCCTTTCCTACAGGGAAAAGTCTAGGGCTTGTGAATCCCACCTCAGTAACTCAGCTCTAAGGTTTTCTTAGTCCTGGTGGATCATTTTGGTGGGATTATCTGCATGTCTCCTCAGGTACGCGCAGCCTTCAGGTCCAAGGTGCAGTGCACTGTAAGGAAGGCTGCTATGAACGCTGATGCTCAGAGCAAATGAGTGGGTTATACGTGTGTGTGATTTGGGTCTACATGAGCTTCCTGTTCCTATGGCAATAACGATACGTACTTGGTGCACCTGAGAGCAGAACTTGAGCCGCTGTGTTTGTGGATGTGTCTGTGTTCACGGGGCCTTGCAAACCTCGGCTGCCCAAGTTGTCGCCATACTCTGGGGTTTAATGCGGGTGGGAGGGATGGATGAAGGAAACGGGAGTGGGTGCAGGCTTGGGACACCCGGCTCTGACTGTGTCCAATCCCACTGAACAAATGATATTTGGGATAGATGAAGAGGGCTCCTCAGCATGTAGGGGTGTGCAAGTGCCTTTACAAACCATAAAAACAGACCTTGCCTCCTGCAATTCTTTTGCAACAATTTCTGAGAGCTATGGGAGCCACATTCCTACCTGTGCAATCCAGATTTCACAAGCAAGACTTGTAGGTGCCACATCACTGTCGTTGATGGCATTTGGGCTTTTCTAATAACGCCGTGATGTGCTTGAATGATGAAGGTTCTGGCCTTAATTAAATGTCAAAACATGTGCTTGGAGAAATGCTGAACTCTAAATAAATCACAGACTTGACAGCACAACTCTCATGTGCCACCTGGACACATCTGATGTTTTCTGTAGCTTCTGCCTTTGTTATAAGGACTCTTTTTCCTCCAAAGCACCTGTAAGAAGAGCCAGGCTCTGCTTACAGAACCTGCCCTAGGTTTTGTATAGGAGTCTCTGTCCTTGGGGAGTGTGTGGCAACCTCTGCAAATGGGGTCCCCTCTCGCCTAATGCTGTGCTTCAGTAACTTGCTCTATAAAAACAAATACTGAATGTCTTGAAAGTTAACTTTTCTCCTGCCAGCTGCACATCTTCTTGTCTGATGGAGGAATTGAAAAGTTTTTTGTGCAGCTGATTCTGCATAATTGGCTGGTTATTCATGCATAGCGTTTGCAGATTTGCATAATACCCTAGGATGTACTGTGGTAATCACAACATTAGTCTGAAGAGTACCTTGTCATGTGGGAGCCCTGCTCCAAAGCTGTGCTGTCCTTTGCACAAGTACTTACTCTTTATTTAACCTCTGAAGCACTGTTTGCCTGTACATTACGTAGGATGCGCTTTTGAAAAACAGTTTTCTGTCTTCTTATTCTACCTTACTGTACCATTGCTGCTTACCTTACTGAGTTTACTATGCCTCAGTAAATTTGTTTGCTGGGATGTGTTCCTTGCAGTTGCCTGGGATATTTTATTTGCACGGAGCACAGGGAATAGGAAGAAGCTGCAGATAGGAAGCCTGCAGCTGCTTTGACTTGAGTTTGGGAGCTCACTTAACAAAGCTCCTGTTTTCCAGGGCAGTAAATCCTTGCTGTTGCAGGCATTAAATTTGCCTGATGTGTCAAAGATCGGCTGGGGCACGGTCACCTTTCAAGAGAGTGTAATTTGAAAAGGGGGCTGTAATTCCTGTCTCGAACTGCTCAGAGAATAAGGTTTTCATTTAATGGACAAGCCATGCCGGTTGGTTGGTTTTTCACCTGGTCCAACCTAACTACAAGGCAGCTGACTTCCCAAAGGAGCAGTTGAGAAAAGGGATTTCTTCATAACCTAAAAGTCCTAAATCTTCCCGATCTCAGCTGAAAGTCCTGCGTACCAGGCAATGCTGGAGCATCTTTTTCTTGTTTGAAACATGGATTTGAATCTGGCATGGATTCTCGCTATAAATTTTGCCAAAACCAAAACGGAAGGCTCATTTGGCAATTTCTGAATTAAAAAAAAAGTCTGAAAGTTTTATGATTGGCACTACCAAACTTAAAAACAAGACGGAGAATTTGAAGGGTATTTCCCCTCTGCCCTCCCATGAAGTACTGAATGTATGGAGGGAGACCTGATCTCAAGGAGAGTTGAGGGATCTCTTGGAGAATTGGGCCTAGCAGAACAACCACTTTCTTTATACACTGGCAAATTCCAAGCAATTTGTTTGGCATAATGCAGTTTTCTGGACTTATCGATGTGTGTTATTCTCTGACTCACTGCTCCATTAGATGAATTGCTATTTTCCATTAATTCTTTGGCTCACAAATACTGCTGATTTGTTAGTTTGTTAGGCCCCCCCTTTTTTTAATCTTGCCAGTTAATTTTCCGTTGGTTATGAGATAAGGAACTTAATTCAAGATGTGATCAGAATGAACAAGAATGCTTAAGTAATTAGCAAATCATCCAGACTTTACGATGTTGCACCGAATCTTTTATGTATTATCTTTCAATTACATGTACATTATCCAGTATTGTCATTTTGTATCCCATTCTGAGGGTTGCTCCACAGATGGATGTGAGTTCAGTTTGGCTGCCAAGTAGAAAATCAAGGATGTGATGGCTCTTCTGTGGAACTTAATGTAATGTGGCTCAAAGCTCTCACCTTTTCCCCATAGGTTTGTAGTTTAGCTCTTGATCCCATTGCTCTCAAGAGGAATGTGAGGTAAGAGAGGTGCAGCATTACCTGTGCAATTTATTTGTCTTGCAGCATGAGATCCCTGTAATCTCATCTGGTCTAGCATCTTACTGCAAACAAAATGTTGAGTATGCAACATAGGGTTCCTTCATCTGGCGCCTGAATACAGTTTTAAAACAAACAAAATAGCATTTTAAAAAATTATAAAAAAACCGTTGCTAATGTCATTGCTGATCTAAAGCACGTGCCACACAACTAGGGAAGAATTAATGGGAAAATCTCAGCTCCTTGTAAGATGTTGAAGGAAATCTGACCTTTCAAAATGAGGCTGCAGAGATCAACATTTCCCATCTGTGCTGTTACTTTTTTTTAACCTTTAGTCCCTTGTGCATCCTTTCATTATTTAATTAACCACCAACCAAATAGGATCTGGTTTCAAAGTGTTTACCTGGAGCTGAAGTGGAGCAGAGTTGACACGATTTCACCTTCTCCCCAAAAGCTAAGGGTAGTGTTGCCCATCAGGCACTTAGAGCGCTGCGTCCCTCTCATTTTCTGCTACATATGTACAGTGAAACATGATTTAATGGGTTCACATCAAAGCTGCAATCCTTTCTGGTGCTGGGTTTCCTTAAGTACAACACTGCAGCGAGCTCAGACTCCGGCTCTGAGAGCGTTTGAGCAAACCATTTGTGACAGCTCTTCCTTCCTACTGTGGACAACAAGTGAAAACAGTCAGCAGAAAATTTGCTGGGATCGGTCGGTTTGAGACCACACAGAATCGGGGCTGGAAATGTGCTCCTTGGCATTCAGTGCATTGGGTTTTCTGCGTGCATTAGTCGGGAATAAATTTTTCATGGTAACAAGTTGTTTCATTTACTCTCCCAAGAGAAGACCATGTGTAGCAAAGAGACTTCATTTCCAAAGATGATTGCAGCAGTCTTGGTTAATTAGGTCTGTGCAGGAGCAGATGTATTAGTTTTGGGGAAATAAGAAGTAGGAGCAGGTATCAGACGAGTGAGGGGAGATGAATTCAGTGATCCTCAAGGTCTGGTCCCCTGGGTGGAGTTGTGATGCTCAGTGCAGGTACCAGGAGCTGTGGGGCTGCTCTTAGCCCTGCAGAAAGCTGGAATAGAAAATAATTTACTGCACTGTTTATTATTAAAATTAAATTAAATTAAATTAAATTAAATTTATGCCCTGGCTGTCATTTCATAGATGTTCAATG